>NC_060175.1:29293572-29526072 GCF_021184085.1 Oncorhynchus gorbuscha | reverse complement strand
ATGAGTAATGACGGTCACATTCTTAGCCAACTAGCTGACAGCTAGGAAACTAGCTATCTAGGTCGATACGTCGTCGCTGCAGTCCGCATTAGTTAGCTATGGACTGGGCTGTCACTACTGTGTTGGTAAAGTCTCGAGCTAACTGGACATAATTGTGTATTCCGCTAACTTTTTATAGTTGCATGTGGTACAGAAATGCAATCAGCTGTTACGATTGAATTACTGCGTGCGTGAGGCGTTTTCCAATTCCAAGCGAAGTATGTTGTGTTGGGGGCACGCAGCTAACGTTGCCACATATGACAAGTAGTGTCTGTCTGTTTAACAATTCCCAGTCAAGTGGATAGCTAGCTAATGTCATTCATCCACCCCGTGTTATCAGGGAAGCGTCACACATTTTATAGCGTAATCCCACACTTGTCTATGACAATGACCTCTTATAATATCAACTTGCATGATGCAGCAGCAGCACAATGCAAAGAAGTTTGCAAGAAATTGGACCAGATAACTCAAGTCCATTCTATATCAATCTGAAAATATTTAATGTGTCTTTATTCTCTTTCAGACTTTGCTGGTCCAGGCTATATTTAGCCGAAATGCAGAGGAAGTGAAGTTTTTGTTGCACAAGAATGAAGAAGTCAATGCACTGGTAAGATGGCTCTCTACACATTAACATGACCCTGTGTGAATCAATTTTCTCCACACCTCCTATGGTACCCATACTAGACACTTTCTTAATGGGCCAGCCAGTTAAACAGCAAGGGATTACCTCTCCAATCCTCTACAGGCGTTGACCTCCTGTGCATGTGACCTAAAACGTTGATTTGATTTGACCTTCCTGTCAACTGTGAATCAGATATAGTTAACTCCACAGAGTAAATACATAATGCTATGTGGAGCAGTAATGTTATACCCACAGTATTTCACACTTCAGATTCTTGGTCGCAGATTTCAATTGTATCTGTGCATGTTCTCTTCAAGAACCATCTTGAGTGTAAGCTGTATTTTGTGTGTGTGTGCTTGCATTGCACGCAAGTGCATATGCCCCATGTATTTGAAGACAAGGAAAACATTAGCTTACGGTTAAGGGATCGATGGGAGGAAAAGCTTAGCATTGAGAGATTGAAAGTATCTTCTTCCATCCAAGTGTGTGGCCGATCAGTCTAGATTCCTCACTCGTTCAGTCCACCCCTCTGGTAATCAGACCAGCTGGCTGTCAGGAGCCCTGACACCATTCTCTGGGTACACTAAATACACACACAGCCAGTCTTAACATTTAGTTTCACAGGTGCAGAAACAGGGCAAGGTGAGGCCACCTAATGTGAATAGGGGTGTGTAGAAAGTGGAAAGGAACTTCTACAGTGGAGATGAAGGGGTCACAAATTGCTGAGTGCATGCTTTCAATCAGCATTGGTTCAAATATGGCTTGGTGCCAATATGTAAAATCAGTAGCTGCAATTTGTTAAATGTCACAACAACCTAAATCAGTTTCTATTGTATATTAAAATATTTTGCATTTACAATGGAGTCAATATTTGGCAGAGGTCAAATATTATATCACTGTCAATACTTAGTTGAAGCCACAAGCCCTGGGGCTATTCAATCACTGCTTCAAGTCAAAGAACACATTCTGTTCTACCACAGCAAAAGTTATATGCAGTTGAGCTCCCTTTGCTTCACTTTCACATGGTTAACATTGTTTTGATTCCTACATGCATCCAAACATGAATTCTTGCTGTGCAAGATAACATTTTTGACTTGTATGCCCAAAACCCACAGGGATACTTGTCCTTAAACAGCCTCTTGTCCCGGAGGCCCAAAATCCTCAAACGGCTTCCTCCTCCAGTCAGTGAATGAATGATGCGTATGGAGAATAAGACAGTAATTTCCTTACTAGGGCTGCGAGGGTGAGACCGGGCCTGAGCCCTCATTCCCCACACGCCTCCCTTCCTTCCTTTCACTGTCATGAGTCATTCACTGGTGGGTTTACACTGCACACACACATTCCAGTATGGAGGACAGGGTCCATTAACAGGCTATAGATGCCTGAGCAATTTTACTTACTGAGGTGGATTTCAAGCCCTTTCGGTTTACAGAATGAAAAAAATAAAATCTGATCTTGCTCCCTGCCACATTTGTATATACAGCATACCTAATCTCAATTAATCATTTTCTGTGAAAAAAAGTTCATACTGAATATTCTGGGGAGACGGGCTACAGGCCATCATCTATGACATACCTTTTTACTTGAGTTTTTTGCAGGATGGCTATTTCTTTCTGTATTTTCAATATCCTGTAATTAAAAGCTATTTTATGTAGTTGGTTTCAAGTTCAAACCTATTAGCAGCGGCATTACGTTTTATATTCTCGGCCTTTGAGGTGTATCGTTCAACTTGCTGTTTGTTTTTAATACAATGATGTGATCAAAACCAACTGTGGGCTTTAATCTGGGTTCTTGCTGACTCTTTCTCTAACTGTGCTCTCCCTCCTCAGGACCAAGAACGCCGTACTCCCTTACATGCTGCTGCGTGTTTGGGCGACGTTCACATTATGGACCTCCTCATTAATTCAGGTAACGTTCTCCAGCATGAGACAGACACTTTTCAGAGTGATTTGCATTATTCACTCAATTATCCCTATCATATTATGGAATAAAGGTTCATCTCATTATCTGTTAGAATATCAACCAGCATTGAAACCCTTCCCTATAGTCAGAGGTTGATAAGCCCTATCCTAAATGAATATACTGCTAATGAAACCAGATACGTGTGCAAATGTCACTGACCATCTGAGATCTGAGGGGCATTGTGATTAGCTGAATGTGCAGTTGAGCTGAAAGCTACAGAATGGTTGACTTGAGTTTTCTCTCGCTCTCTCTCAGGTGCTAGTGTTAATGCTAAGGATCAAGGCTGGCTGACACCCCTGCATCGGGCAGCTGCCTCACGGAATGAAGTAAGACCATGATGCCAAGTACTATATGTAAATCCTTCTACAGTCATTTCACTTGAACTCCTCATCAGTCTTAATAGCATTGCTCAGATTTTGAAATTAATTTGCATACTTATAACCCATCACCTCCTTTCTTGAATGAGTATCTATATGAATGTCAGTGATAGTCACACTCCTCATCCTTTTTATTTATTCTCCTTCTGTCTTTCCCAGAAGGCTGTGGGGCTGCTTCTGAAGCAGGATGCGGAGGTCAATCTGCGAGATAAGTTTTGGCAGACGCCGTTGCACGTGGCGGCGGCGAACCGGGCCACACGCTGCGCTGAGGCCCTAATCCCCAAGCTGAGCAGCCTGAACGTAGCAGACCGCTCCGGCAGGACAGCTCTGCACCATGCAGCACACAGTGGCCACGTGGAGGTTAGGGGTCATAGGGTGGAGGGTTATGAGTAACACTGAAATGGCACCCAATCCCCTATATAGTGCACTACTTTTGACCAGGGCCCGCATAGGGTCCACTATATAGGGCATTGGTGCCAATTCAGACGTAGCCTAGGTGATTAACTGTTCATCCTCTACTCAGAAAGGTGTCTTGAGTGTGCTGGTTTTAACTCACTATCTCCTGTCTGTTTCCAGATGGTGAATTTGCTCCTCAACAAAGGAGCAAACTTGAGTGCCAGCGATAAGAAGGAGAGGCAGCCAATCCACTGGGCCGCATACCTCGGTGGGTGGGACCTTAGAAAGAACACATTTCCTGAAAGTAGCTTGGTTTCCATCCAATTTGCGACAGATTTGATTGCGAATATTCTGAAATCTGCATAGAAAAATATGGGCATTTTCCCTCCAGAGATGTTTCCATCAAACAGACGTTTTGCAGATTAAAGGCTGTACGTGATGACATTGTGCATATAAAAATTACTTTTGCTGTTAAATTCCCATGTACCGAATGAAAAAATACAAGTTAAATGGATTTCCATGGCATTTTCTCAAGAACTGTAGCAAATGTACCCACTCTGGTCTTGGCACATGCACTCTAGCCAACAGCTCGCATATTCTTATGGATAAGAGCGATATTATTTTTATTTGTCAAATGACAGCCAAGCATCGATCATCATGTCACCAGAATAAGACCCTCAATATTTTTTGGAAAGGAGCATCAAGCTCATCACCTTGCACTTTCACCTCCTGTGAAGTTCATCATAACTTATTTCATCTGTAGCCTAATAAACTGCATGCTTTCCCGAGTCGTAGTGGGAGGACCACAGAACATATTGCGTGACTCCAAGTTTACTTCATTATGATGGTTATTATATTAATATTTGCGCATAAAGGCATTTCCACCACAATTTCTAGCATAATTAATTTTACAGATGCGTTTATAAAATTGTACCGGCATTTCATGTTTCCATAAGTCCGGTCTTCACTTTTTTCATGCGTCAGGTAATTCAGCAGCATTAAATGAGGTTACTGACACTTCTCTCATTGGTCTGAGCAAAGGCACTGTGCACTGAGCAGACTCCCTGATCTACAAATCAACTTGCATTCTAGACTTCCCATCAAGGCATCTTCATATACAGTGCATTTGGGAAAGTATTTGGATCCCTTGACTTTTTCCACATTTTGTTATGTTACAGCCTTATTCTAAAATAATTTAAATAAAACACATTTCCCCATCAATCTACACACAATAACCCATAATGATAAAGATAATACATGTTTTTAGAAATGTTTGCTATTTTCCTTTAAATAAATGAATGAAATCAGTATTCAGACCTTTTACGCCGTACTTGGTTGAAGCACCTTTCGTAGCGATTACAGTCTTGAGTCTTGGGTATGACGCTACAAGCTTTGCACGCCTGTATTTGGGGAGTTTCTCCCATTCCTCTCTGCAGATCCTCTCGAGCTCTGTCAGGTTGGATGGGGAGCGTCGCTGCACAGCTATTTTCAGGTCTCTCCAGAGATGTTCGATCGGATTCAAGTCCAGGCTCTGGCTGGGCCACTCAAGGACATTCAGAAACTTGTCCCGAAGCCACTCTTGGTCTGTCTTGGCTGTGTGCTTACGGTTGTTGTCCTGTTGGAAGGTGAACATTTGCCCCAGTCTGAGGTCCTGAGCACCCTGGAGTAGGTTTTCTTCAAGGATCTCTCTGTACTTTGCTCTGTTAATTTTTCCCTTGATCCTGACTAGTCTCCCAGTCCCTGCCGCTGAAAACATCCCCACAGCATGATGTACGAAAACCTGTTTTCTGTTTGTCATAATGATAAGGCTAACGTAACCAAATGTGGAAAAAGTCAAGGGGTCTGAATACTTTCCAAATACACTCTACAATGATAAGAGAATCTTTGCCGAATCACATATCCTCACGCACAAGCAGAAGATTGACTTGGATTTCATTAACCTATCTGTGTGTTTCTGTATATGTTCCATGATTGTATGGTTGTCTCCTCTTCCCTCAGGGCATCTGGAGATCGTGAAGCTACTGGTGTCGCGGAGTGCGGACGCCATGTGCAGGGACAAGCGAGGTTATACCCCGCTCCACGCCGCAGCTGCCAGCGGCCAGATCGAGGTGGTCAAGTACCTGCTGCGGCTGGGGTCAGAGGTGAGGGGTCAGGGAGTGAGGCTCCATCAGGTCACCATCATATGGTCACTCCATGTGTCAGGTGGTTTCCTATTGTTGTGCTTGTTGTTTTTTATCTCCAGACCATATAGCATCCCCAAACCCCACCATAATCTCTAGTTGTTGTGTAATTTCTACCTTTTCTTTATCTCTGCGTCAGATTGACGAGCCCAACACTTTTGGGAACACAGCGCTCCACATGGCGTGCTACACAGGCCAGGAGGCGGTTGCCAACGAGCTGGTGAACCGAGGCGCCAACGTCAACCAGCCAAACCAGCGCGGCTGCACGCCGCTGCACCTGGCTGCTGTCTCCACCAACGGGGCGCTTTGCCTCGAGCTGCTAGTTAACAACGGTGCTGATGTCAACATGCAGGTCAGTTCGAGTAGGCTGGGAAAAAAGGGATTGGTTGCACCGCAAATGGCACCCTATTCCTTATATAGTGCACAAATGTGTATATACAGTACCTTGCAATAGTATTCACCCCCTTGGCTTTTTTTCTATTTTGTTGCATTACAACCTGTCATTTAAATATATTTTTATTTTGGTTTCATGTAATGGACATATACAAAATAGTCCAAATTGGTGAAGTGAAATGGAAAAAATTACTTAAATTTCAAATGGAAAAATTGTGCTTGTATTCACCCCCTTTGCTATGAAGCCTCTAAATAAGATCTGGTGCAACAAATTACATTCAGAAGTCACATAATTAGTTAAATAAAGTCCACCTGTGTGCAATCTAAGTGTCACATGAACGCAGTATATATACACCTGTTCTGAAAGGTCTCAGAGTCTGAAACACCACTAAACAAGGGGCACCACCAAGCAAGCGGCACCATGAAGACCAAGGAGCTCTCCAAACAGGTCAGGGACAAAGTTGTGGAGAATTACAGATCAGGGTTGGGTTATAAAAAAAAAATCTGAAACTTTGAACATCCCACCGAGCACTATTTAAATCCATTATTTAAACATTTGAAAGACTATGTCACCACAACAAACCTGCCAAGAGAAGGTCGCACACCAAAACTCATGGACTAGGCAAGGAGGGCATTAATCAGAGGAGCAACAAAGAGAACCCCGAAGGAGCTGTAAAGCTCCACAGTGGAGATTGGAGTATCTGTCAATAGGACCACTTTAAGCCGTACACACCATAGAACTGGGCTTTATGGAAGAGTGGCCAGAAAAAAGCCATTGCTTAAAGAAAAAAATAAGCAAACACATTTGGTGTTTGCCAAAAGGCATGTGGGAGACTCTCCAAATATATGGAAGAAGGTACTCTGGTTAGATGAGACTAAAATGTAGCTTTTTGGCCATCAAGGAAAACGCTATGTCTGGTGCAAACCCAACACCTCCCATCACCCCAGGAACAGCATCCCCACAGTGAAACATGGTGGTGGCAGCATCATGCTGTGAGGATGTTTTTCATCTACAGAGACTGGGAAACTGGTCCCAATTGAAGGAATTATGGATGGCGCTAAATACAGGGAAATTCTTGAGGGAAACCTCAGTCTTCCAGAGATTTTAGACTGTGACGGAGGTTCACCTTCCAGCAGGACAATGACCCTAAGCATACTGCTAAAGCAACACTCGAGTGGTTTAAGGGGAAACATTTAAATGTCTTGGAATGGCTTAGTCGAAGCCCAGACCTCAATCCAATTGAGAATCTGTTGTATGACTCTCTTTGGTGAAATAGTCCTTACTTTGCCTGTAGGTGTGTTGGGTCATTGCCCTGTTGAAAACCAAATAATAGTTCCACTAAGCGCAAACCAGATGGGATGACTTATAGCTGCAGAATGCTGTGGTAGCCATGCTGGTTAAGTGTGCCCTGAATTCTAAATAAATCACTGGCAGTGTCACCAGAAAATGCACCATCACATCTCCTCCATGCTTCACGGTGGGAACCACACATGCCGAGATCATCTGTTCACCAACTCTGCGTCTCACAAAGACTGCAGTTGAAACTAAAAATCTCAAATTCGAACTCATCAGACCAACGGACAGAGTTCCACCAGTCTAATGGCCATTGCTCGTGTTTCTTGGCCCAAGCAAGTCTCTTCTTATTGGAGTTCTTTGGTAGCTGTTTCTTTGCAGCAATTTGACCACAAAGGCCTGATTCACGCAGTGTCCTCTGAACAGTTGATGTAGAAATGTGTCTGTTACTTGAACTATGAAGCATTTATTTGAGCTGCAATCTGAAGTGAAGTTAACTCTAATGAACTTAACCCCTGCAGCAGAGGCTTCCTTTCCTGTGGCAGTACTCATGAGAGCCAGTTACATCATAGCGCTTGATGGTTTTTGCGACTGCTCTTGAAGAAACTTTCAATGTTATTGAATTTTTCCGCATGTCTTCATGTCTTAAAGTAATGATGGACTGTAATTTCTCTTTGCTTATTAGAGTTGCCATGATTTGGACTTGGTATTTTACCAAATAGGCCTATCTTCTGTATACCACCCCTACCTATCTTGTCACAACACAATTGATTGGCCCAAACGCAGGAAATAAATTCCACAAATGGACCTTTAACAAGGCACAATTGTTAATTGAAATGCATTCCAGGTGACTACCTCATGAAGCTGGCTGAGAGAATGCCACGGTGTGCAAAGCTGTCATCAAGGCAAAGGGAGGCTACTTTGAATAATTTCAAATATAACATATATTTAGATTTGTAGCACGTTTTTGGTTACCTCTTAATTTCGTGTTATTTCAAAGTTTTGATGTCTATATTGTTATTCTACAATGTAGACAATAGTAAAAAATAAAGAAAAACCCTTGAATGAGTAGGTGTGTCCATACTTTTGACTGGTACTGTATATACAGTGCATTCGGAAAGTATTCAGACCCATTCCCCTTTTCCACATTTTGTTACTTTACAGCCTTATTCTAAAATGGATTTTTTTAAATTCTTACAAATCTACACAATACTATAATAAAGACATTTCGAAAAAAGGTTTTTGTTAATTTGAGCAAATCTATTACAAATTAACTGTATTTTTAAGTAGTCAGACCCTTTATTATGAGACTCGAAATTGAGCTCAGGTGCATCCTGTTTCCATTGATCATCCTTGATGTTACGACAGCTTGATTGGATTTGACCTGTGGTAAATTCAATTGATTGGTCATGATTTGGAATGGCACACACCTGTCTATATAAGGTCCCACTGTTGACAGTTTATGTCAGAGCAAAAACCAAGCCATGAGGTCAAAGGAATTGTCCGTAGAGCTGAGACAGGAGTGTGTCGAGGCACAGATCTGGGGAAAGGTACCAAAACATTTCTGCAGCATTGAAGATCCCCATGAACACAGTGGCCTCCATCATTCTCAAATGGAAGAAGTTTGAAACCACCAAGACTCTTCCAAGAGCTGGCTTCCCGGCCAAACTGAGCAATCGGGGAGAAGAGACCTTGTCAGGGAGGTGACCAAGAACCCGATGGTCATTCTGACAGAGCTCCGGGGTTCCTCTGTGGAGATTAGAGAACCTTCCAGAAGGACAACCATCTTGGAGTTAGCCAAAAGGCACCTAAAGACTCAGACGATGAGAAACAAAATTCTCTAGTTTGATGAAACCAAGATTGGAGTCTTTGGCCTGAATGTCAAGCGTCACCAGGAGGAAACCTGGCACCATCCCTATGGTGAAGCATGGTGGTGGCAGCATCATGCTCTGAGGTTGTTTTTCAGTGGCAGGGACTGGGAGACTCGTCAGGAATGAGGAAAAGATGAACAGTGTGCAATACAGAAAGATCCTTGATGAAAACCTGCTCCAGGGCACTCAGGACCTCAGACTGGGGCTAAGGTTCATCTTCCAACAGGACAACAACCCTAAGCACACAGCTAAGACAATGCAGGAGTGGCTTTGGGGCAAGTCTCTGAATGTTCTTGAGTGGCCCGGACTTGAACCCGATGTAACATCTCTGGAGAGACCTGAAAATAGCTGTGCAGCGATGCTCCTTATCCAACCTGACAGAGCTCGAGGGGATCTGCAGAGATAAATGGGAGAAACTCCCCAAATACAGGTGTGCCAAGCTTGTAGCGTCATACCCAAGAAGACTCAGCTGTAATCGCAGCCAAAAGTGCTTAAACAAAGTACTGAGTAAAAAGTCTGATTACTTATGTAAATGTAGTAGTTCCTGTTGTATTTTTTTTTACATTTGCAAAAATGTCTAAACCTGTTTCTGCTTTGTCGTTTTAATGAATTTCCAAATAAGGCTGTAACGAAACAAAATGTTCAAGTCAAGGGTCTAAATACTTTCTGAATGCACTGTGTGTGTGTATGTACAGTGGGCTCCAAAATTACTGGCACCCCTGACTGGCAATGCACAAACAATACTTAAAAATACAAACAATATAATTATAGAGAAACTCAAAATACCAACGTGAGAAATACTGTACTTTATTAATGTTTCAATGGAAACAACCAAAATCATTCAATTATTTAATACAAAATAAATGTAACCAAATTCAAGGTTTCATAATTATTGACGCTCCTCATTTAGTACTTAGTGCAACCACCTCTGGCAAGGATAACAGCATAGTGTTTTCCTGTAATGTTTGACAAGGTTAAGGAACACATTTGGAGGGATTTTGGACCATTTCTCTATGCAGATCCTTTCAAGATCCTTCACATTATTGGGTTTGCTTTTATCAACTGCCCTCTTCCACTCAGCCCACAGGTATTCGATTGGATTGAGGTCCGGCGACTGAGATGGCCATGGCAGAACATGGATTTTGTTCTCACATAACCATTTTTGTGTGGATCTTGAGGTATGTTTTGGGTCATTGTCTTGTTGGAAAGTCCACCTACGGCCAAGTCCCAGCCTTCTGCCAGAGGGAACCAGATTGTCAGCCAAAATTGCCTGATACTTGGCAGAATTCATTATGCCATCAATCTTAACCAGTGCCCCTGGACCTCTGGAATTGAAACCGCCCCAAAACATCACTGCCCCCCCTCCATATTTCACCGTGGGCATGAGGTGCCTCTCCTTGTATGCATCTCTGTTTCGACGCCAAACATGCAAATCTGTATCTGACAAAAAGTTCAATTTTGGTCTCATCTGACCAGAGCACCTTCTTCCAGTCATAATTTAAACGATGTTTGGCAAACTCCAAGCGCTTACGTCTGTGTCTTGGGGTCATTAAGGGCTTTCTTCTGGCAAACCTTCCAAAGAGCATGTGGATGTGGAGGTAGCGTCTAATGGTGCTTTTTGAAACCTGGTGACCCAAAGACTCCACCAAGGCCTGCAATTCTTTCAGTGATTCTTGGGGATTTTGTTGCTTCTCTCACCGCCCTCCTCCCCATCCTGGGGGGCAAAATGCATTTGTCCTCTACCCGTGAGGTTTTCAACTGTTCCATGTCTTTTGAATGTTCTAATAATTGCCCTGACAGTGCTCAGTGGTATATTCAATCGTTTGTGGATCTTCTTGGAGCCATTTCTAGATTTATGAAGTCTACGACCATCGGTCTCTTTTGAACTGACAGTTCTATTGTTTTCTTCATAGTGTTGGATGACAAAGGGATGTTGCATGGCTGTTGCCTCATTTTGATGCCCTAGTGAAACAGGAAGTGATGTAATGGCTCAATATAGTTCCTTAAGACTTAGATAAACTTAAATACATGGAGTTTAATTTGTGGTTTAATTTTGGTAGATGTTATTTACAATAATCTTTAAGAGTGCCATTAATTGTGAAACCATGATTTGGAAGACAGATTTTTAATTAAATCAATAAATAATTTGGTTTGGTTCCATTGAAACATTAATAAAGTACAGTATTTCTCACATGTTGGTATTTTGATTTTATCCCAATAATTATATTGTTTATATTTGTTTAAGCATTGTTTGTGCATTGCCAGTGCCAGTAATTTTGGAGCCCACTGTATATATACTAGCGTTCAGAAGTTTGGGGTCACTTAGAAATGTCCTTGTTTTCCATGAAATGAGTTGCAAAATGAATAGGAAATATAGTCAAGACGTTGAAATGGTTATAAATAATGATTTTTTGAAATAGAAATAATTGTGTCCTTCAAACTTAGCTTTTGTCAAAGAATCCTCCATTTGCAGCCATTACAGCCTTGCAGACCTTTGACATTCTAGTTATCAATTTGTTGAGGTAATCTGAAGAGATTTAACCAGATTCAACCCCATGCTTCCTGAAGCACCTCCCACAAGTTGGATTGGCTTGATGGGCACTTCTTACGCACCATACAGTCAAGCTGCTCCCACAACAGCTCAAGAGATCCGGTGACTGTGCTGGCCACTCCATTATAGAAAGAATACCAGCTGACTGCTTTTTCCCTAAATAGTTATTGCGTAGTTGGGAGCTGTGCTTTGGGACATTGTCCTGTTGTAGGAGGAAATTGTCTCCAATTAAGCGCTGTCCACAGGGTATGGAATTGGACTCAAATTGAGTGATAGCATTTCTTCTTCAAGATCCCTTTTACACTGTTCAAATCTCCCACTTTATGACCACCAAAGCACCCCCAGACCATGACTTTGCCTCCACCATGCTTGACAGATGGTGTCAAACACTCCTCAAGCTTCTTTTCATTTTTTCTGCATCTCGTGAGTGTTTTTCTTTGTGATCCGAACACCTCAAACTTAGATTCGTCTGTCCATAACACTTTTTTCCAATCTTCCTCTGTCCAGTGTCTCTGTTCTTTTGCCCATCTTAATCTTTTATTTTTATTGGCCAGTCTGAGATATGGCTTTTTCTTTGCAACTCTGCCTAGAAGGCCAGCATCCCGGAATCACTTCTTCGCCGTTGACGAGCCTTTATTCTAACCCACAAATGCTGACGCTCCAGATACTCAACTAGTCTAAAGAAGGCCAGTTTTATTGCTTCTTTAATTAGCACAACAGTTGTCAGCTATGCTAACATAATTGCAAAAGGGCTTTCAATTAGCCTTTTCAAAATGATAAACTTGGATTAGCTAACACAACGTACCATTGGAACACAGGAGTGATGGTTGCTGATAATGGGTCTCTGTACGCCGGTAGTGTATATACACAAGCACAATGTGTAAAAAACATTCGGAACACCTGCTCTTACTATGACATGGACTAACCATTTGAAAGCTAAGATCCCTTATTGATGTCACTTGTTAAATCCTCTTCAATCAATGTAGATGATGGGGAGACAAGTTAAAAAAATATTTTTAAGCTTGAGACATGTATGGGTGCCATTCAGAGGGTGAATGGGCAAGACATAAGATTTAAGTGCCTTAGAACTTTGTAGGGTGGTAGGTGTCATCAAGGCACAACGTTTTTCTTCTTCACGCTCAACAGTTTCCCGTGTGTATCAAGAATGGTCCACCGTCCCAAATGTCCTCCAGCCTACTTGACACAATTGTGGGAGGCATTGGAATCAACATGGGCCAGCATCCCTGTGGAACACTTGACACCTTGTAGAATCCATGCCCCAACAAAATGAGGCTCTTCTGAGAGCAAAAGGGGGTGCAACTCAATATTAGTACATTATATGTGCGTATATGGAATGCCGTTTGGGACGCGGTCTCAGTCAACAGGTTTAAGATAACTTAATTATTTACCTAACAATGAACTGTTTTTGTGTGTTCTCTTTTTCTCTCACAGAGTAAAGAAGGGAAGAGTCCTTTGCACATGGCCGCTATTCACGGGCGCTTCACTCGCTCACAAATCCTTATCCAAAACGGTAACCACACACACACATCCAAAATAATAGTAATATTTGCAATATTATAAAAATGAATACAACATTATCACACACTACACAATGATAGGGTGTTTGTGAAAAGTGCCTGCAGTATTTTGGGTAACAAACTTCTATTGAAGTGCACCACCCAAACATACCCAACACTCATCCCCACCAGCCCATAGCAACCACCAACTCCAACAGCCACATAGCTTCTCATAGCTGTGTCAAAAACAATATTGTGCAATTTTCCTCTGTCCCGACCACATCCCCTCTCTCCTCTGTGTGCAGGTGGGGAGATCGACTGTGTAGATAAATATGGCAATACTCCTCTTCACGTTGCTGCTAAGCACGGCCACGAGCTGCTGATCAGCACCCTGATGACTAATGGTGCTGACACGGCCAGGTGAGAGAGACACACACACACACACACACACACACACACACACACACACACACACACACACACACACACACACACACACACACACACACACACACACACAGGTGAGTGACGGAACAGACACAGAAATCCACTGTAGACGTTCTTTATGGCAAAAGCAGAATGTCTCTTCTGAATTTCAGAGGATCAGCTCTCACATTACTTATGCAACATAATGGACCTCTCAACAAAACTAGCAGCAAAACTCAAATCTCTCCTACACTGAACAAAAATATAAACGCATGTAAATCGTTGGCGCCACTTTTCATGAGCTGAGTTTTCCTCAAAAATGTTGTGCACAACTTTTGTTTATATACATGTTGGTTTAGCATTTCTCCTTTGCCAAGCGAATCCATCCACCTGACAGGTGTGGAATATCAAGAAGCTGATTAAACAACATTATTAAAGGTCACTCTATAATGTGCCGTTTTGTCACACAACACAATGCCATAGATGTCTCAAGTTTGTAGGGAGCATGCAGTTGGCATGCTGACAGCAGGAATGTCCATCAGACCTGTTGCCAGAAAATTGCATGTTAATTTCTCTACCGTAAGTTGCCACCAACATAATTTTAGAGACTATGGCCGCACGTCCAACCAGCCTCACAACCGCAGACCACGTGTATGACGGCATGTGGGCGAGTGGTTTACTGATGTCCACGTTGTCAAGAGTGCCCCGTGGTGGGGTTATGGTATGGGCAGGCAGGCATAAGCTACTGACAACAAACACAATTACATTTTATCGATGGCAATTTGAATGCACAGAAATATTGTGACGAGCTCCTAAGGCCCATTGTGAGGTCCATTTCTTTTAACGTTTCTGTGTCTAACAGGAGCATATCTGTATTCCCAGTCGTGAAATCCATAGATTCGGGCCTAATGAATTGATTTCTATTGACTGATTTCCTCATATGAACTTAAACGCAGTAAAATCTTTGTAATTATTGCATATTTCGTTCATACAGCGTCTCTGGAAAGTATTCAGACCCCTTGACTTTTTCCATGTTTTGTTAGGTTACAGCCTTATTCTAAAATTGATTAAATCATTTTCTTCTCTCAAGCTACATAAAATACCCCATCATTACAAAGCAAAAACTGTTCTTTATATTTTTCTTGCTAATATATAAAATATAAACATGTAATTTCACATTTACATAAGTATTCAGACCCTTTACTTTCTTGAAGCAACTTTGACAGCAATTACAGCCTCAAATCTTCTTGGGTATGACGATACTACAAGCTTGGCACAAGTGTATTTGGGGAGTTTCTCCCATTCCTCTCTGAAGATTCTCTCAAGCTCTGTCAGGTTGGATGGGGAGCGTTACTGCACATCTATTTTTAGGTCTCTCGAGTTGTTAGATCGGGTTCAAGTCTGGGCTCTGGCCACTCAAGGACATTCAGAGACTTGTCCCGAAGCCACTCCTGCGTTGTCTTGACTGTGAGCTTAGGGTTGTTGTCCTTTTGGAAGGTGAACCTTTGCCCCAGTCTGAGGTCTGGAGCGCTCTGGAGCAGGTTTTCATCAAGGATCTCTCTGTACTTGATCCTGACTAGTCTCCCAGTCACTGAAACACATCCCCACAGCATAAGGCTGCCACCACCATGCTTAACTGTAGGGATTGTGCCAGGTTTCCTCCAGACGTGAAGCTTCGCATTCAGGCCAAGGAGTTCAATCTTGGTTTCATCAGACCAGAGAATCTTGTTTCTCATGTTCTGCGTCCTTTTGGCAAACAAGTGGGCTGTCATGTGCCTTTTACTGAGGAGTGGCTTTCATCTGGCCACTCTTCCATAAAGGCCTGATTGGTTCAAACCTGTCTCTGAGCTCTACAGACAATTCCTTTGACCTCATGGCTTGTTTTTTGCTCTGACATGGATTGTCAACTGTGGGACCTTATATAGACAGGTGTGTACCTTTCCAAATCATGTCCAATCATTTGAATTTACCACAGATGGACTCCCAAGTTGTAGAAGCATCTCAAGGATGATCACTGGAAACAGGATGCACCCGAGCTCAGTTTCAAATCTCATAGCAAAGGGTCTGAATACTTATGTAAATAAGGTATTTCTGTTTTTTGTTTACATGTATGCTAAAATTTCTATACCTGTTTTCGCATTATGGAGTATTGTGTGTAGATTGCTGAGGAAATGGTTGTATTTAATCCATTTTAGAATAAGGCTGTAACGTAACAAAATGTGGAAAAAGTCAAGGGGTCTGAATACTTTCCAAAGGAACTGTGTTTTTGTTCATTGTGTGTTACATATTTGAGAAGCTGCTGTCAGCACTATCTCCTTCCCGGTCTCATATATTCCTCTATCGCTCTCCTTGCTCTCTCTAGGCAAGGGATTAATGGGATGTTTCCATTGCATTTGGCTGTGCTCTACGGGTTTTCAGACTGTTGTCGCAAGTTACTCTCCTCAGGTAAGCCTTTAGACACAGCCATGGAAACTGTATGATTGAAACTAATCAAGTGTCATGGAGGTGTACATTCAAATTGACCTAAGTAGTGCTCTATCAGATAGAATGTGAGAGGGCATTTACATACAACACATTCTTTAACTTCTTGCTTTTCCTCATTCAGTGTCATGTTAGGAAACAGACCAATGTGGTCACCACGTATGACATCACTTCCCGTTTTGTGTTGTGCTTTCTGCAGGTCAGCTGTACAGCATTGTATCATCTCTGAGCAATGAGCACGTGCTGTCAGCCGGGTTTGACATAAACACCCCAGACAGCTCGGGGAGGACCTGCCTGCACGCCGCCGCCTCTGGAGGGTGAGCGCGCGTACCCATACCCGTGCACACACATTTTGAATGAAGAGTGGGCTTTTTGGTAGTGGTTGTAAAATCGTTTCATTTGTATTTCTCTTCTCTCTTTGATGGCAGAAACGTTGAATGTCTTAACTTGCTGTTGAGCAGTGGTGCCGACTTGAGTAACAAGGACACATTGGGAAGGTGTGGTCTCATTCTAGAATTCAACAAATGTGTTTTTCCCCGCAATGTTTTTGTCATTCAGTGAATTCTATTGAATTCTCTTCTCCTGTGTGTGACTTCTCTCTCCCGTCTCCCATGGCAGAACTCCTTTGCACTACGCTGCGGCGAATGGGAGCTACCAGTGCACGGTTTCCCTGGTGAGTGCTGGTGCCGAGGTGAACGAGCTGGACCAGAAGGGCTGCAGCCCCCTGCACTATGCCGCTGCCTCGCAGACCTTCCGCCGGTGAGGCACACAGATAACACACACAGGGGGGGGCTAAACGATACCAAACCAAAATTTGACTGACATCTTGTTTTTGTTTCAGAGTGGACAGACATTACTCAGTTGGACACCATAGTGAGGAGAGGGCCAAGGAGGCCTTTTTGTAAGTCCCATACCATGACAGGGTAGCCTAGTGGTTAGAGCGTTGGACTAGTAACCGGAAGTTTGCAAGTTCAAATCCCTGAGCGGTCAAGGTACAAATCTGTCGTTCTGCCCCTGAACAGGCTGTCATTGAAAATAAGAATTTGTTTTTAACTGACTTGCCTAGTTAAATAAAGGCAAAAAAAAAAATGTAGTCTGCATGTCTTATGTTTGATAGAAACAGTCGAACCAAGCCCTGACATTTTTCTTTCTCAGAAGATGGGAACCATTTAGAAATGTATTATTTTTGGCAATGGTTTGCAGTTAAGGTTAACCTGCCCATGTATTTGACGGCTTGTTGATTGACCTTTCACCGTTATTTTCTGTGTTAATGTAGTTGTGTATCCAACAGTTTGTTGGTTGACATAACCAACATGTCTGTCCTCTCCCCCTTTGTATGTGTAGTTGTTTAGAGTATCTGCTGGATAATGGGGCTGACCCAGCTCTGAGGAACACCAAGGGTTACAGCGCAGTCCACTATGCAGCAGCCCACGGAAACAAGCAGAACCTGGAGCTGGTGAGTCAGTAGGAGGAGGGACTACCAGTGTGTGCGTGCTACAGACATACCGGGAAAGATGAGACTGAATCATGGTGTCTTTTCAATAGAGCATTACCCTCCTCGTCTTCGTCTGCACTATGAAACAACAGGACAAGTGACTGCAAAGTCCTAGTAGACATCCAACCATATTGCGTTCACTAGGCTGTTGATTTCAGATCAGTGCAGATAAAGAAGAGGAAAATATATTAATTTAGAGTATTGAGATGCATCCAAAGTTGTACTTCAAAATGGTTCTGAAATGAAAGGCTTTGGAACTGGTAATGGCCTTTGTAATTACGTTGTCTTTTCAGCCACCCCTTTTTAAGTGTTGAGATTGGCTTTTGGTAAAGTGTCGGTACAGCATTTACTGTTGCTTCCTCTTGAGAGGGATAAACTCAGATGAATGTGTACCGTTTTCTGGCTTCCTTTGGGAAGTGCAGTGATCTTAATAAATGGTATGTACAGGTTGCAAACTCCTCCCTTTGTCCCTCTGTTCCCCAGCTCTTGGAGATGTCTTTCAACTGTCTGGGAGACGTGGAGAGCAGTGTTCCAGTTAGCCCTTTGCACTTAGCCGTGAGTACAGTACACCTGCTTAGCCTCGTTTCCTCTGGCCGACGTTCTGTTTCATTGTACTGTCTATTGGTTTAACTTCTGATTAGCCTGTTACATTAGTTTTATTACGGCCCTCTCTTTGTTCTACAGTGCCAGTTCAAAGTTGGAGTGAACTATCCATTTAACACAGTCACCCAATTCATTGACATTTATCCGCATGACCCCCATTCTCACACTGTTATGAGGTGATGGTTTTGAAGTTGGAGTGAAATAAATATCCCATTAACACAGTGACCCACTGCCATTCTCACAGTCTTGTATCCCCTGCCCTTTTCCCTCATCCAGGCGTATAATGGTCACTGTGAGGCTTTGGGGGTGTTGTCTGAGACGCTGGTGAGTCTGGATGTTCGGGACGCGGGGGGGCACACCGCCCTCTACCTGGCAGCGCAGCGGGGACATGCTCAGTGCGTGGAGGTACTGCTGTCCCACGGGGCCTCCTGCCACCTCAAGGAGCGCCGCCGCAAGTGGACCCCGCTTCATGTCGCAGGTGTGTGTGTATGTTGCACTCTATTGGGTGGTTGTTGGATTCTCATCCTCTTGGTGTTTGTATATGTTTGAGCACATGTTCATATTTTCACTCCTCTCTGTGTTGTGTTCTCTCTGCTCTTCATTGTATGTGCTTGTCTCAAAATTTGACAGTCTCCTTCACCTCCTCCAGCTTCCAATGGCCAAACAGACTGTCTGCTCATGCTGGTCAACCGAGGAGAGAAGGCTGACGTCATCGATATTGTCGACATACAGGGACAGTGAGTGACTCATTCATTTATTGACCATTATGTGCACCCACTAGAATGGAAGGACAGAGGATTTTCTAGTTTCCTACAATGTCAGCTTTTTTTTTTTTTTTTACAACAATGATCTAATAGTGTTCCCTGTTTAACCTTGTGTGTGTGCAGGACGGCTCTGATGCTGGCAGCTCTGGGTAGTCACACTGACTGTGTCCACATCTTGCTGGAGAAGGGAGCCGGGGCTGACACCGCTGACAAGAGAGGCCGCACTGCTCTACACAGAGCTGTGAGTTTCTCCACCATGTGTATATAATGTCTTACCTTGCCCAACCTACTGTGGTGGTTCGAAACACTTATGCCTTTCATCTGTTCTTCTCTTTCGCTATCTCTGTCTCGCGGCACTCTCTCCGTCTCGCGGCGCGCTCTCTCTTCTCTTTCCTTTCTCTTTTCTCCTTCTGTCCTTCCTTCCTCTTGGCAGTGATGGGTTCATCCCCTGTAACTGTTTTGTCTCTTCCTCCAGGCGGCGATGGGCTGTGAGGACTGTGTGTCGGCCCTGCTCGAGCACGGGGCCTCTGCTCTGTGCAGGGAGTCCCGGGGACGCACACCCCTGCACCTGGCCTCCTCCTGCGGCCACATGGAGCTCCTGCGCAGCCTGCTGCAGGGTGCCACAAGCACCGACCCCCTGGACTCCTTGTTGGACTACAGCGGATACACCCCCGCCCACTGGGCAGCCTACCACGGTGAGACATGCCTTCATGGAGGGGCTACAAATAACCCTGGTGAATAACTCACAAAGTATAGGATTTGGCTTTCTGGCATGGAGAGAACTCGTTGCTCCTAAACTGTGAACCGTTGTCTGACTCATCTTTTTTCTCTTTCAGGGCACGAGGACTGTTTGGATGTTTTTCTTGACCACAAACCTTTTAGCATACAGGAAGGAAACCCCTTCACCCCATTGCACTGTGCTCTGTGAGTATCACGACTGGTTCCCCCTGCCTTTCTAGGTAGTGCTGAGTGATTAACTGAAATGTTGCTAATTTATCGACCAACATCTGTTCAATTATTTTTATTCCATTTAGTTTTTTTCTGTGAGCTCAACGTGCATTTTCTCACTGCAGTTTCTCTTTTAGAAATCAGATCAAACCTGGACTGTGCACAGTAGTAGGGAGTTGTAGTTTCCAACAGGCCAGTATTCAACATTAGTGGTCACCAACCGGTCAATCACGATAGACTGGTCGATCTTCAAGGCATTCCTAGTCAATCACGATAGACTGGTCGATCTTCAAGGCATTCCTAGTCAATCACGATAGACTGGTCGATCTTCAAGGCATTCCTAGTCAATCACGATAGACTGGTCGATCTTCAAGGCATTCCTAGTCAATCACGATAGACTGGTCGATCTTCAAGGCATTCCTAGTCAATCACGATAGACTGGTCGATCTTCAAGGCATTCCTAGTCAATCACAGTCAATCAGCAAACATTTGTGTAGAAAAGCCGACGATAAAGCCATCAGCTCTTTTTTTCCCTTCTCTTTTCCGTGTTGCGATGTTGGCTGGAGGTGTATTTCAATCAGAAGCCCTGTGCACCGGGTAGGCAAAGTGTTCCCATTTTGAACTATTTGATTTGTCTGAAAAGACAAACTCTGCCTACCTGGATGACCGGGAGATCTGTGGCTAGATTGAGTGCACCTACTCAATCGGACAGGCATAGTGATTTGAGCTAACTGCAGCTTCCACAGCCACAGCAAAGTTTGATACTAGCCTACGTAAGATTGAATAACTTTTAAAACCATGACCACAGAAAGACTGTCAAAGATTACAGCAAAGAGCTACTGTTTTTTATGTGTGAGTTCATGTTTAAGTTTGTATTCATCACTGTCAGCACTTTGTATTCAACACTATTACAAACACAGCGCGCTTCTCTCTCTACTGCCACTCTAACTGCAATGAATGAGTAGCCAAGTCTATCGATAGCCCTGCATTTTTAGTATTAGCAGCTATTTGAATATGGAGGAGAATTCCACTTTCCCTGGTCATAGGAATAATATGAATTTGCATGAGGCAGATGCAGTGCGACTTCAGTTTGTACATCAGGTGGTAGACGTTGTCCCCTCTCTGATCAGTCTCACCCAGAGGAAAGGAAGAAAGAGCAGGGACCGGTGAGAGGTGGACCCTCTGCTGTTCTCTCCCTCACTCCACTGAGACTAATGCCTGTTCAAAACAACTGTGAATTCTGACATTTCCGACTTAAGTGCGTTAAAGACAACTGGGAACTATAGTGGGAAAAACGAGATCCGACTGGGGAAAAATCGGTTTGAATGGTCATCCAACTTGGAAACTCTGGCATCTTTCTAGAACTTCGACTTTCTGACCTGAAGTTCACAGGCATCCTGATTTGGCCTCCTTTTTTCAGAGTTCCCAGTTGTTTTGAAAGCACCATGAGATGCAGGTATCATCAGTCCAGTCAAATAAAAAAGCAAATTATTTTAATTTATGCTCAGCTGTGCCTCGCAAGTGCTTCAACAACTGATCTATTTTGTTATCAAAGCTCGAGATTTGGATGTGTACTTTTGGGGGTACTGGAGGACCGGAGTTGGGAAACTGTAAGTGATTGATAGTTGGTATTCAGCAGTCTCAAAAGTATGCCTTATTTACTTTGAAGAACTACTCAAATAAGATTTTGTCAGACAGCATATACTGCAGCTCTATAGAGATGAGATGATGGAATTAAATAATAATCATCTTGTAAAATAAATGTAATATACACAACTGAAATATTTTATTAAAGTCATGTGAATAAATTATGGTAAATAAGTGATCAGTAGTAATGGGCAGTCACTACCATCATAATACTTTTATTTATTGTTTTATTCTGTTACAGAATTCAACCCACATAATGCATAGTGCATTTATAATCAAACGGCACTACTTCTGGTTTCTGTATTCTTCTATCAGTTGATCAGCTCTGGCATTAAATCCATCAGAATGTTGTTCTCCTTTTTGATAAGAGAGCTGGAGGATGTTTTCTTGCTCCTTTCCAGAATAAATGGCCATGATGGTGCTGCTGAACTACTGGTAGAGACCGTTGGAACTCAGATGGTGAACATCAGAGATGCCAAAGGAAGGTGCGTGTCATGTTTATTTTGAGTTTCTTCCTATGCATTTTCGTACAGTGATCCTTCTAGTCTAGTGTATTGCAGCTTGCCACTGTTGCTTACCTGTCTGTCTGCCTGGTTCTGGCTGACCTGGGCTGTGCCTGAAGGACCCCGTTGCACGCAGCTGCCTATTCAGAGAGTGTGGCCGGGCTGCAGCTGGCCCTGGTTCAGGGGGCAGAGGTCAATGCGGTGGACACCACCGGACACTCCGCGTTGATGGTTGCTGCCAACAACGGACAGACTGCAGCCGTCGGTGAGTGACCAGAGATGAGGAAATGTGATCATTGATCTAGTAAATATGAAAACTGAACATTTAGTCTTATTCGTTTGATATGTCATTTGTTTTATTTTATATTAATTTATTACATGTATTTATGAACTGATAGTAACTATAGCAACTGGGGGAAGGACTGTTCTGCAGCTTGACGATGATGATGAGACTGATGATTGTGTAATTGTTAGAGATGTGTTAACCCAACAGAGGTCCTGCTGCACCAGGCCAAGGCAGACCTGACCCTGCTGGATGTCAACGACAACACCGCCCTTCACCTGGCCTGCAGCAAGGTGGGAGCACGCATGCTTGATCCCTCACTCGCTCACTCACTCAAACTCAAATGAGTACTCAAACGCATGTCAAAACTCAATCTTTAACCAGAGATTATATTTTTATTATTTTTACAATTTGGTGTAATGTGCAAATGACATTTTATCCCGAATGTATTTATTTTTTGGTCTTTAAGACAACGTTCATTTGCTTTGACCCTGGTGTTTTCATTTTTACAAGTGCTTTTCCGGGGCACAACAAAAATGAAACCAAGCCAAGCGTCACACAGTTCTTCTCCATAAATTCCCTTTCCCTTCTGTCTCGCTCACTTGCGCTCTGAAATAAATGCCTATTAAAAATGTATCTAATGGATGGGAAACATACTCAAGCTACATTCTCTGGTTGATTGAAGTAAGGAAATATGTGTTCCAACAACGAGCTGCCATTTTGGAATAATTGAGTATGCACACTAATTATTCAATATTAAACTGATTATGGCAGAAAGCCAAGTATGGCATTATTCATTTTATTACCTTTAATTAACTAGGCAAGTAAGTTAAGAACAAATTCTTATTTACAATGACGGCCTAGAAAAAGGCCTCCTGCGGGGAGGCACAGACAACCGCACAAAAAATATATCCAGATATGTAAATATCAATTTTTCTTCCCATCACAAGATGCAACACTATTGATGCGTGAGAAATTCCATTATTTGGTGTGTTGTTGATGATGGTGGAAAAGGGTGTCTAAGACGCTGTTCCAGAATCTCCCATAAGTGACTGAGACAGTCATGGCTTATGGTTTATGTCATTTTCATGCTCATCAAAACATTTAGTGACCACTTGTGCCCTGTGGATGGGGGCATTGTCATCCTATGGGGACATATCCATGTATAAGTGTAATGTCAGGGAAAGTTGTATGCGCAAGCTAACTAAACATTACTTTTTTGACACGTGTTTTACCACAATTTCTAACTTATTTACATTATTTTTTACTTAGCGGTATGTTGACTTCTCCATATTGATGTTGGTTTTAAGTTTTGGCTAACTTTTCTTAGCGGATTTACAATCATTGCGAATTGAATTATGTGGAGTTTCAGGCCCCGTAGTGAACTTTATTGTACACTTGCACACTCGATCACAAACGAGGGTTGAGGGGCTTACGTTGCCAATTTCCCTTGCTTGGCTAATTGTTTGGACCGACGGCAAAGATGGCCGTGGGGATTCCCCCAAGGGCTTAAGTAGAGGAGGGAGTGTCTTTTGTGTTTGAAACGCAGCTTTTATAACATGCCTGTTGATCACACGTGTATCTGTTCTGTCATTGGCTTGAGTGGTCCCACCTGATCTTACATTTTTGAAGACATTTCTTTTCATTGTTAGAGTGGCCACTTGAATATCTAGTCAATATAATGGATAATCTGTGATGACCCTAAGAATGATGGGATGTTAATTGCTTAATTAACTCAAGAACCACACCTGTGTGGAAGCACCTGCTCTCAGTATACTTTGTATCCCTCATTTACTCAAGTGTTTCCATTATTTGTCAGTTACCTGTAGATAAATGCACACATTATTTTCCGGTGCGGGTCTTGTGTTCTAAAAATAATACTCAATCGGGTGCTCAAAAGAAATTGTGCAAGTACTCGAATAATAAAAACATTTAAAATGCCCATCCCTACTCACTCACTCGGTCACTCAAGTCCCGCAGCAAGGCAAGACACTCCATCATATATCTAGCTGACACACGACCCTCTGTTATTTAGAATTCTGACCCACTGTAGCCAAATACACAACAAGTTATCTAAAAACTGGCCTCTATCAACTCTACAGGAAACCATCAGTCAAAGTCATGATAGATCCACATATCATTGGAAAAAGTGCTTTATCCATTAGATTGCCCATTTGTATTTCTGTTGATACCAATGCACAAATTAGGTGGCAGGGAAATAGCATGTGTGTTTCCTAGGACCGTGCCCCAGGACTACCTGACATGATGACTCCTTGCTGTCCCCGGTCCACCTGACTGTGCTGCTGCTCCAGTGTCAACTGTTCTGCCTTATTATTATTCGACCATGCTGGTCATTTATAAACATTTGAACATCTTGGCCATGTTCTGTTATCTCCACCCGGCACAGCCAGAAGAGGACTGGCCACCCCACATAGCCTGGTTCCTCTCTAGGTTTCTTCCTAGGTTTTGGCTTTTCTAGGGAGTTTTTCCTAGCCACCGTGCTTCTACACCTGCATTGCTTGCTGTTTGGGGTTTTAGGCTGGGTTTCTGTACAGCACTTTGAGATATCAGCTGATGTACGAAGGGCTATATAAATAAATTTGATTTGATTTGTTTCCATCTGAGTTTAACCATCAGAGTACTAGATGTTCTAATCTTAGTGTTTCCTGGCGACAGACTGGCGTCGTGTCCAGGGGGAACTGGTACATCAAGCTGTCTCACGCTACAGGGACAGAAGTTTGGCCCATAGAGCAGGATCCTTTCTGGTTTGGACAAGGCTTACTTACTTATTGTGTTTTCTCCGGCAGGCTCATGAGATGTGTGCCCTGTTAATCCTGGGAGAGATCAGCGACCCCTCCCTCATCAATGCAACAAACGGTGCACTGCAAATGTAAGCCATCATCTCAGCTACTCAGCCTTTCATTAATGACACTGTTCAACACTGTAGAAAACCCCAGCTTCAGCTCTCACTCAGCTCTTTCCAACTCTCAAACTGTGTGACTCCTAACTCCAGGAGTTGGGACAAGTTAGAGTTGAAGCTGGGGCTGTTTAACACTAATAACCTAGCGATTTGTTTACCCAGGTGGTCTATTGACTGTCTATCCCTTATCTCTCCCCTCTTCCTCCTCAGGCCCCTTCATATCGCTGCGAGGAATGGTCTGGCTACGGTGGTGCAGGTGCTGCTCAGCCGGGGGGCAGCCGTGATGGCTGTTGATGAGGCGGGTGAGTCACCAGTGTCGGTTAGTGAAAAAAGACCAGAGCCCTATCCTACGTACGAGGTAACTTTCGTTAACTGAGTTCAACTCGGGATAACCGGTACCACGAAAGTGGCTCACCTTTTAGCCAGGTACATTTCTATGGCAATGAATCCTTCAGAAATAACCTGCTCCAGGGCAGGCTAACTCATGACTAACTCAATTTTCCCTGAATGAAGTGTCCGAGCCGCGAGTTGAGGACCGTCATCATGCCCTTCATTTGAGGAAGACTACGGATTTAAATATTTTGTTAATCAAATGGTTTGTGTGCTAAAGAAATTGCAAAAATACCTAGCACATTTAATAATGGAATGCATTTGAAACTTCACACAGTAAAACTTGTGCATGACTTAATACAATTTGGGTAAAAAAAAGGTGCACGTGGACTGATGAGCACACCATTAATGATAAGTCATTTCAAGCTTATTTCACACCATAACTTTTCTTTCATTTTGATTTCGGCACAAATGACAATGTGGCACTGACTCGCCCATGGATTGATGTTTCAGCATTGTCTCAATGAAGAGTTTGGCATTCGACTAGCCACATGCATGAGCACCTACAAGCCTGCTAGATTAGCGGCAGGCGGAGGAGCAATATTTACTGTCGTAGTATGGATTTTATTTATATTTTTTAATTTTATTTAACTAGGCAAGTCAGTTACAAACAGATTCTTATTTTCAATGGCGGCCTCGGACCAGTGAGTTAACTGCCTTGTTCAGGGGCAGGATGACAGATTTGTACCTTTTCAGCTCGGGGATTCAATCTTGCAACCTTTCTCTTGCAAGTCCAACGCTCTATCCACTAGGCTACCTGCCCGCCTGAGCTGGAATGTGAAGCTAACTGAAGCTGGCTGGCTTTAGAAAACCCTTGTTTCAATTGTAATATACCCCTCTGGGTGAGGCATAGACAAAGCCACTGCATGGCCTGGCTGGGTCGATGCTCTGCCAGATTGAATACTGGCCCAACCAATCAGGCTGGCTTAAAATATATCCAGTGTCTTCAGAAAGAATTCAGACCCCTTGACTTATTCTACATTTGTTGTGTTACAGCCTGAATTCAACATTCATGAAATGCATTTTCTTTCTCAACCATCAACACTCAATGCCCCATAATGACATAGTGAAAATATGTTTTTAGATATTTTGGAAAATGTATTGAAAATAAAAGTAAACTTGTTTATTTAAGTGTTCAACACCCCTGAGTCAATACAGTTATAATCACTTTTGGCAGCGATTACAACTTTGAGTCATTCTGGGCGAGAATCTTCTAAAGTAGCCTATCACAATATTTCAAAATTCAATCACTGGTTAAACACAAAAGTCACATATATTCCGAATTGATCCTTTCAAATTATTTCAGCATGTAGTGTAGTTTAGTCGTATTAGTACGCTACACCAGGGACTAATGTCTTTACACTAGTGGAGCATGTCGGCCATATCCCCGAAAAGTGCGCATGTTCACTGACTTTATCATTGGGTGAGACGGTGCCACTGGAAAGTTTAAGACAATAATTTCCTCTAGTTTTTATTGTTGAAGGTTTGTCAGTGTCAACAGAATAGCCTACCCTGTCTTTTTTGTAATAGCCTAGATTCTCATGTCTCCAGACATGTATAGTGTTGTAGAATTGCATGAATTGTGTTTTTAAAAAGTACGTTAGATATCTCAAATATGTGTTTTTTAACCTGAGCACTGCTCTATTGCTGCAGCTGCTGAGGGGCCGGTCAGATGGCAGCGAGCAGACTGCGTAGGAGAGATGCCGTACCCAAGGCAACTTGGCTGCAGCCAACTTTTAGCAGCCACAATATTATTTATCATCACATATAACAGTGCCTGTCTTGACTGGAGTAGCCTAGAGAAGTTAGCTTGCTAGGCTAATTCTTGAGGACACGTGATGTACTTTCTCCCCAACCCCATTCAAATAAAACAGCCTACCTTTTGGTTGCTCGTTGTACCGTATTTCTCATTAAACTAACTTTGCATTGCATTTAGTGAAGTCTAATTCCATTTGCTACAAATTAAGCCTTTTTGTTTGACCAACATAAAATAGCTACACACGTGAAGGCTACCAGTCTTTTTATGGGGCACACGACATTGCAAAGTTTGTTTTATTCAATTTATTGTATGGAACAATGACACAAGGATTGCAGGCTCCCCCTCTCCTTCTCTGTGGCCGATGTGAGTAAGACATTTAAACGTTTTAACCCTCGTAAGGCTGCCGGCCCAGACAGCATCCCTAGCCGCATGTACAGACCAGCTGGCTGGTGTGTTTACGGACGTATTCAATCGCTCCCTATCCCAGTCTGCTGTCCCCACATGCTTCAAGAAGGCCACCATAGTTCCTGTACCCAAGAAGGCAAAGATAACTGAAATTAAATGACTATCGCCTCGTAGCACTCACTTCTGTCATCATGAAGTGCTTTGAGAGACTAGTCAAGGATCATATCATCTTACCTGTCACCCTAGACCCACTTCAGTTTGCATACCGCCCCAACAGGTCCACAAACTATGCAATCGCCATCACACTGCACACTGCCCTATCCCATCTGGACAAGAGGAATACCTATGTAAGAATACTGTTCATTGACTACAGCTCAGCATTGAACACCATTCGTACCCTCTAAGGTCATTAGGCTTGAGGCCCTGGGTCTCAACCCCACCCTGTGCAATTGGGTCCTGGACTTTCTGACGGGCTGCCCCAAGTGGTAAGGTAGGAAACATCTCCTCTTCGCTGATCCTCAATACTGGGGCCCTACAAGGGTGCGTGCTCAGCCCCCACCTGTACTACCTGTTCACCCATGACTGCGTGGCCATGCACACCTCCAACTCAATCATCAAGTTTGCAGACGTCACAACAGTAGTGGGCTTGATTACCAACAACGACGAGATGCCTACAGGGAGGAGGTGAGGTCACCCTACCCCATCGACGGGACAGTAGTGGAGAAGGTGGAAAGTTCCTCGGTGTACACATCACGGACCAACTGAAATGGTCCACCCACACAGACGGCGTGGTGAAGAAGGCGCACCTCAGGAGGCTGAAGAAATTTGGCTTGTCACCAAATACTCTTAACAAACTTTTACAAATGCACAAAATTGAGAGCATCCTGTCGGGCTGTATCGCTGCCTGGTATGGCAACAGCAACGCCCTCAACCGCAGGGCTCTCCAGAGGGTAGTGCGATCTGCACAACGCATCACCGGGGCTGAACTACCTGTCCTCCAGGACACCTACAGCACCCGATGTCACAGGAAGGCCAAAAAGATCATCAAGGACTACAACCACCCGAGCCACTGCCTGTTCACCCCGCTACCATCCAGAAGGCGAGGTCAGTACAGGTGCATCAAAGCAGGGACCGAGAGACTGAAAAACAGCTTCTATCTCAAGGCCATCAGACTGTTAAACAGCCATCAATAACACAGAGAGGCTGCTGTCTACATACAGACTCAAATCATTGACCACTTTAATAAATGGATCACTAGTCACTTTAAATAATGCTACTTTAATAATGTTTACATATCTTACATTACTCATCTCATATGTGTGTATATACCATCTATTGCATCTTGCCTATGCCGCTCTGTCTTCGCTCATCCATATATTTATATGTATATATTCTTATTCCATCCCTTTACATTTGTGTATTAGGTAGTTGTTGTGGAATTGTTAGATATTACTGTACTGTCAGAACCTGAAGCACAAGCATTTCGCTACACCTGCATTAACATCTGCTAACCATGTGTATGTGATCAATAACATTTGATTTGATGTCATTTAGAAAAGTAGAAATGTTCAATTTGGCCTATACATTTTTTGGTCCCAAGAATGAATACTCACCATTATTCGACTACTAACGTCCATTCAGATATTCAAATAACCGTGCACATCCCTAGTTTGTAGTGTTTCTTTGTCAAATGTACCATTTTTGTGTTTTCAATTATACAATATGATTGAACAAATTTTCACTTAAACATGACTGGGAATTTTTGGCATATTTTTTTCTGGAAAATGTTGGCCCAGTCACTTACTCAGGCCCAGCCACACATCAATTTCTGCCTATGCCACTGGGGTGGAGTGGCCATTTGCTTATCTCGTTTTGGTGTGTATATGTGTCTGAGTAAAAGTGCTTAGCCCTCTTGACTAACCAGGTTGCTATTGAGAATTTTATAAAAGAGAATTTGTTCTTCCTAAATGTGAATTGTCTTTTAATCAATTGTGTTTTTGTTTCTTTCTCCTCTCATCAGGCCACACCCCAGCCCTGGCCTGTGCCCCTAACAAGGATGTGGCGGACTGCCTGGCCCTGATCCTCTCCACCATGAAGCCTTTCCCTCCCAAAGACGCCAGCGCCGCCGCCTCCTTTGGCCTCAACCTGCTGAAGCACTGTGGCATCGCCGCCTGCGGGCCCCTGCCCAACGGCAACCTGCGCTACACCTACGCCAAGGACCGTCATGGCACCATCGGCCTGGACGGCTGCTTCACCGAGTGAGATGAAACCCCCCCCCAAACCTGCTCCCCCTCAGACCGCCATACCCTAGGTGCCCCTGTCCCGTTGTATCTCTAACTAGCCGGATCGCCCCTCTTTAATCCACTATGATCCGGGTTACAACCCTTTCTTAACACACAACAAGAGCAGGAATATACTTAGTTTCACGTGTGTGTGTGTGTTTGGATGTGTGTGCGTGTGTCTGTCTGTTTGAAGAAAAACAAAATCCCTAATGGGTGTTGTCAAACCTATATGCAATTATTTGCCTCTCTCCTCTGGCATCATTTTCATTGTTTATTTGTCTGTTGTCACTAGCCTGGGCTTAGGTAAGACACCCTCTGTCCAGTGTCCAGGACAGAGCTCGTCACAGAGTCCCTCTAAATCCTACCAGCGGTGATGATTTTTACCCCTTATGATATTATCATGGATGTTTTTGTTGAATTAACAGATTCACAAGCATGTGTGACAAGTTACAGATAGTATCATTTTAGTTCTAAATTAAATTTCAATTTTTGGTGAATTTTTGATATTGCACTTCAACAAGGAATAAACTAACCTCGCAAATCCCAGTGAAAGCGATGACCTAGTAGAAGGAGAACGGTGCCTCCAACTTCTCCTCTGACTTAAACTGGTGCAATATGCAGCATGTGTGGGTATTTCCCGTGCTGTGCGTCTCTGAAGAGAGAGAGAGAGAGAGAGTTGAAAGCTCTGCACAGATACCGCCTAGATTTTAAAATAAGCGGTTACAAGCTGGTGTCTACTCCCCTAGACATCCGACAACAAGCACTTCCTAATGGCTAAGACCATCTGAGTGACACCATCTAACGGGTCCAGACACTGCCTGACTGGGGGTTTCTGCATTAGCCCCCCTCTCAAGGAGTCCATACTAAAGGAAGAAGTTGTGGTTCTTGCCTGAACCCCACTACCGCTTGTCACTGTCGTAGGCGTTTCTGGATATTTAAACAATGTTGTGCCTATGGAACACTGAGAATTACTGAGAGATGACCTCATCCCCAACTAGTTTATGCCCTCTGATCTCCCACCTTATCCCTGATTATTTGAGACTTAAAAAGAGAACAATTCTAGTGGGACATTTTTAAAGGATGAAATTATTATTATTTTTTAAAAGAAAGATGGGTTTAGCACACATACTGATTGCGGTATAAGCTATTGTTGTATAAACACTTGTTTACACAATGTAAACCGACGTCGCATTTACTTGTGAATTGTCAGTCAAATATGTTTGCACAACAGAGCCATGAGAAAATATGTGTTTTTAATATAGCTGCTAAAATATTGCTGCCTTTTCCATGGATTGTATTCACGGTTTCCGTCAATGCGGATCTACATGTAATGTTTAATTTGACTCTTTACGTTATTTGGAATTGGAAGCAATATTCAGTCACAGACAGCCTTCAAACTCTTATAGCATTTTTATTTCCCTGCTGTTTGCTATAGTGGAAAGGTTCATGTAATTTTCCCCTTTTTTTAACCTATATCTATTCATGCCAAACAGCCATACTTGTTTGCTTCTGTCTTCTTTTGCACATTAGTTGAATCAATTTAGTTGTTTGTGTTTCACTTGATTAAGCTATTTATGAAGATTGTTAGTTATGTTAATTAGAACATAATTCAAATTATGTTCACTGTTGTAATTGTTTTCATGTGGTTGTAGCGATTTGAAAAAATTCAGATGACAAAATCTATCAGTATTTGACCTTACTCACACTTCCATAAACTAATTGGAATTAAGGAACATTTCAAATCCATGGTGTACTGTATTATTAAGCATTATCCTATTTTGTTAATGTGTTTTCAATATTACATAAATGTAGTTTGGCTTAGATAGTGAAATTGTGAAAGTAGTGGTAATGTACCAGTATCTTTACTCTTCACAATATATGGCTAACACTGAAAACTAAAATATCTGCATTACGTTATATATAAGTAACTGCATCTCGGAAGTGGTTTAAGAAGTGTCTTAGAGTATTTTATTTATTTGACTTTCAAAGAATACCAAAAGTGATTTTCTTTTACACCCATTTTCAAGTATGTGTGCTCCCGTTTCTCTTTTGCGTCAAGAACACCATGTAGGCATGTCTGGTACCAATACCTCTATTGTGTGATACACTGACAACCTCATCCACCTTTCTCAGTTGAATTGTTGTTTTTTTCTCGACATGCCTCAGTCCTATCATCACTTGTGTAACCTAATGTTACCCCTAGAATTGTTCTCTTTGAATGGAATATCGAAACCATTTAGCACATCTCTTTAGATGTACATACTATTATTTATATAAGAAGAAAACATTGCATCAATTTCTGAATCATTTTGCAGACTGAGATTCATTGTCAGTTCCTGGTGCATTTGACTGGCTGGGAAGGAACTGTTTCAAAAAAGAATGTAGGAAAAAAACTAGATAAACAGAGAGAAAAAACAGCTTATCTGTTCCGTGGCCAGTACTGGTATTCTACAAGGTATTTCATGTCAAAGCGTTTAAGAAAAAAACAAGATGACGAAGTCTATCCCTTACATGTAGGAATAGCAAATGCCAAAACCAGTGTCGTCGTTGTTCCTCACATTTATACTAATATGCTGAAAAAAATGATTGTATTAAGCTACCTGAACTTTTTGTGGCATTTTACATAAGCCTTTTTATATGATGTCAGAGAAGGTTTAGTTCAATGACGTGAGATCACATCGAATAGTAAGCCATTAAATAATGTTCTTGTTATGTTCACGGGTAACTTGCTATGTTAGAATTTTTGGGTTGGTTTAAATATGAACTTCTCACAACTAGGTCCCATCCATTGTTTATTTTATATCGTGTGACATTTCATTGACCATAGATTTGGTTTAGCCTATGGTTTTGTTAGGCTGGTTAGATACGACATTGAAAACAAAAATCCCCTTTTGGAACAAGTTTCATGTGGGACTGAATTGTTCAATTAGGGGTTGAAGAAAGCATAAGTCAAGAAAGCATAAGTCAAGTGTGTGGAGGTTAGAAGCCTAAAAAGGATTACATTCATGATATACCGCCAAGACTCTTTTTTTAAATGTTTTTATTTCCACCCTATTTAACCATTCCGTTTACACTGTGGACAAGGATTACCCTAGTATTGTGCTTTTTAGGGCAATAGAACAATGGAAAGCATTTTTCGATTTTCAATAATGCAACAACAAACAACTCTATTTTCACTCAGTCCTGACCCAAAGCACTTATTTCAAGAATAGGCACTTTTGTATATTTAATATCTCTATGTGTGTGTTTACATAGGTTACCTATGTAGATATGAACTTATATTTAGGGAAGACAATACCTTCAATGGAGAGATGAGAGTAGATGAACTGGTGACTGATCTTCACGATCATGTGTGATGAGTGGGTGCTTGTATGAGAGACACGATTTAATTGGAGGGTCGTGGTTCTCTTTGGGATTAGCATAAGGGAGCAGTGAAGAGTTGAGGGTCACCCCTTGGTGTGCAAACGTACGCAGCCCAAAGTACATTTCAAACGGAAAGTATACTTGCACTGCCTTTCAAAAAAAAAAAAGCAGGGGATGAAACTCAAGAACATGTTTGATTAAGTGCAGAAATGTAAGATATTACGTACATTTGCAGACGTCTCCACTGAGCCATATTAGTCAATTGCTGATTTTTTAAAAATGTATGTCTAAATTAAAGCAGGGGTTTTGGTGGTTGAATAACTGACATTTTTGCTGCACTGTTTAACTAAGAAAAAAGTAATAGAAATGATGGGGACAATAATGAAAAATGAACTAAAGCAACATCTTTACCTCTGCCTTCTCCTCGTGCATCGATGCAGAAGGATTGTGTTTTATCTTGAGCCATTGAAGGGTATTATTGCATTCAGCGGATGGGTTAGTCTATTGCCTAACAATGTGGTGCATACAGTGCCTTCAGAAAGTATTTATATCCTTGACTTATTCCACATTTTGGTGTTACATTTTGAATTCAGGCTGTATTAAATATGACTTTTTTCTCACCAATCTACACACAATGCCCCATAATGACAAAGTGAAAACATTTTTATTGACATTTTTGCAAATGTATTGAAAATAAAATGCAGAAATACCTAATTTGCTTAAGTATTCACATACCTGACTCAATACTTTGTTTGAAGCACCTTTGGCAGCGATTACAGCTGTGAGCCTCGAAGAGCTTTGCACACCGAGATTGTGCAAAATTTGCCCATTTAATATTTTCTAAAATTCTTAAAACTCTTTCAAATTGGTTGTTGATCAATGCTAGACAACAATTTTCATGTCTTGCCATAGATTTTTAAGCCGAATCAAGTCAACTGTAACACTCAGGAACACTCACTGTATTCCTGGTAAACAACTCCAGTGTTGATTTGGCCTTGTGTTTTAAGTAATTGTCCTGCTGAAAAGTGAATTAATCTCCCAGTGTCTGGTGGAAAGCAGATGGAACCAGGTTTTGCTCTAGGATTTTGTCTGTGCTTTGCTCCAATCCATTTATTGTGTTTGTCCTGAAGCTCTCCAGTCCTTTTTTTTAACCCATATTTTATTAGGTAAGTTGACTGAGAACACATTCCCATTTACAGCATTGACCTGGGAAATAGTTACAGGGGAGAGGAATGAGCCAATTGTAAGCTGTGGCTGATTAGAGGGCCATGATGGTATGAAGGCCAGATTGGGAATTTAGTCAGGACACCAGGGTTAATACCCCTACTCTTACGATAAGTGCCATGGGATCTTTAGTGACAACAGAGAGTCACATCCCATCCGAAATACGGCACCCTACACAGCGCAATGTCCCCAATCACTGCCCTGGGGCATTGGGATATTTTATTTAGATCAGAGGTGCCTCCTACAGGCCTTCCAACATCATTTCCAGCAGCATCTGGTCTCTCTACCAGGACCAACCCTGCTTAGCTTCAGAAGCAAGCCAGCAGTGAGATGCAGGGTGTTATGCTGCTGGCTTACAAGCATACCCATAACATGATGCAGCCACCACTATGCTTGGAAATATGGAGAGTGGTATTCAGTAATGTGCTGTGTTAGATTTGCCCCAAACATAGCACTTAGTATTCAGGACAAAATGTGATTTTTTTTTTTTTTTGCTTTCTGAAGGCACTGCCTTATGTCTATCAGTACAAACCTCACTCCAATATAATCATTGTGACTCTTGTAATCACAGGATTATTTTATTTCCTCAAGTTTTATTTTGTCAACAGTTGGCACAGGAGCTATCCCTCCTGTTAATCATGTACTCACCATTTTTTCTATCAAGATTGCCTTACAATACCTCTTAAATTATGAATCATTGTTTTGTTACTCCATTTGTTTTCTGATTTGCATTTGGGAATGTGTCCCTTTTTTTCTTACATCAATACCATATCAAAACAGTCGTCCTTAAAAACATCCCATGCTGTTACCTAGACCCACAAGTGCTGTAGAAATCCCTGTTTGTCTGCCTATGGAAAAAGGAAGTGTCTATGGAGATTTAAAAAGTAAAGGTCAATTTTGACAAATGACAATAATACCTTACAATGGCTGAAATTGCAAAAATTGACAACTTTCTCAAAGTGCTTCAGATTGTAGGAATAAGTGATATGGGAGCTTTGGGCAAGGGGAGGAGTGAAATGCATAGCATTAGGTAATTGTAATTTGCATGATGCAAGACTGATCAAGTCAATTTTATTTGAGCGTGATCGAAAACAATATGGCAGGGTGGCTAGTAGGGTAGAAGACGGTAAAATTGCACAAAAGTAGTTGAGTCAGAATACTGTAAACTGAGTTACATGTTAAGTTGGGGGAATAACTATTGAAAGGAAGCATATTCAACATCTTTGTTTCCTTCCATTTTTCTTTTGAGAAGAATTCAGGGTACTTATTGATTTTGGGCAACTTGTAAAATGTTGCCATCATATATGTGAGTGGAAAGAAAGACTAAGTAGGGTCATGTTGAAATTGGAGAATAGGAAAAACTTTTACTTTTGACACTATTGTCCTTCAAGTGAAAGCATTCATCTGAGAATGAACACTTATGTCATGCTGATTTTAAATAACCTCCTAAATTAGGTGTGGAAGGGATAAAGTTAGAAACAAAGAGGCTGTTGGTTTCTTTGGGTTATGCCAGTGATCCCCATGGTGATGCTGTCCATAGCGTATTCCTCTGGGATATCTGCCAATGACTGTACCTCGAGGACATCGGTGTCCTTCATTACTTAAACTCATTGGATGAAGGCAATAGCTAGGCAGTTACCATTGTGTTTTTCTTTTATTTCCATTTAAAATATTATTTCGAATCAAGAGTACACAAACGTTTTCTCTTCTCCAAGCATAATTAAACTGCTGAATTAGATCTTTATTTGTCATCGGTGTACTGTTATCAAAGAATTCTTCAAAATGGCTACAATTCACAAAAAAAGTGAATAAATTAACATGTAAGATGCGGTAAGTTATTTTTAAGTGGATTTTAACAAGAAGTTAAAAGTAATAAATCTCATGTTATAGTCCGTCATAAATTTACATTTGATCACCAAAACAAACACCCCTTGATATGGATGGAATTATGTCTTTAAGTATAGATCCATGAGTGAAGCTCAATATTAAAGGGATACTTCAGGGTTTTGGCAATGAGGCCCAATGAGACTCATAGATATCCAGTCATTGCGCTAACGCTAGTTAGCAACTTCCTTCAAACTACGCAGACACATAAAAATGGTATCCACGAGTTCATCTGACTGGAGAAGTAGATAAAGGGCCTCAAATCCAGAAGTATCCCTTTAAGTTCTTCCATGATTCTAACTGCTGCATGTCTGTCCTGTCTATGTACACAACATATTTATTTGAGATGTTCAGATTCTTTGATTGTATATTATGTTAATGCTTTCATTGTTAATTTGTCATTGTTGTACAACTACACTAGGTGGAAAAGATTTCCATGCTTATTCAATCATAACTTCCAAATGCTTGTTAAAATGGAACAAAACTGTTGCTCCCACTTTAAAAATAAGGTCTTGAAATGTAGCAGTAAGAAGTGTAATTTTGCAGAATTTGGCACGCGTCTAACATTATTATTGAGAGACAATTGACATTTGTTCCATTTTCATGTGGGATTGCCCATACCCCTGTATATCGCGGCACATATACTTTAGGTCATGGAGAAAATAAATAAAAACAAACACAATAAACTGGTTATAGAATTTAACAATTATATATTCACTCCAGACTTCTGGCCTTTTCTTTTTACAGAGACTGTAATTTTTTTGTTGGCACGCATGTATGTAGTTAGTGCTCTTTTCTGCATTATAGTCCTCATAGGTGGTGTGGCCTGTTGTACTGTCCAAAGTTTGTTTGGTCCTGAATTAACTAGAGGGAACTGGTTGAATACTTTTCTCTCTTGTGCCTCTGTAGTTAAGGCTTAGCAACATATACCTATGATCAAAACAAAGCATACTGATCCTTGGATTCACTTTATTCAACCCAGTAGTTGGCTGCTTTGAAAAACTTCAGGGACAAAATGTCGACACACCAATTGCTTTTATTTTGTCCGTTTTCTCTTCCTCTTTAAGGGCAGTTACTGAGTTGACCTCTCACGCCAAAAATACTATGTAAGAGTAACGTTACTCTTTAAAGGGATGCAATGTTTTTGTCTTAGTGGAGAGTAATGTCGACACTTTCTATTGTGTGACTTCATGTATTACTTGATTAGCCATAATCAGACATCGAACAGCTTACCTCAATGTTGTATCTCGCAATGTTATCTCGCAATGATTTTTATCCAAGCCAGTGCATTTTGTTAATGTATTGAACCTCATTGGAGAGTAAATGTTATCTGATACATATTATGCAACATGAAAACATTTAACTTTTTTCTCTTTGATTTGATGGTTCCTTCATGACTTGACTGCTTCTTGACAACTACCCATAGGATAGACAATGCAAATAGGTGAATAAGGATATTAAATCATGATATTTCCATTAAAGGAATGCCTAAGTAGGCAAAAGAGATGTCTCAGAACGGAACTGGTTTTAGATCCATCATAAAGTACCTTATTTATGAGAGTTGTGTGCATTCTTATACTGTATGTCACATGGCTGCTCAAAATTATGGGGTTGGAATCTATTTTGATGTCGTAGAAAATTGAAGATGGTTAAAGAATATTATTTGAACTTGTAAACGGCAAAACTCAGATCCTCTATTACTGTCAATACAATCCTGACTGACACTTTGTCCTGATACAAACAGGTATACTAAACTGTGCCATTAGAAAACAATTGAGCAAATAGTGAAGTCTAATTTTTATATTTTATGCATCATGAAATTGGTCTTCCATTCATGCCAACTGAAAGCCTTATTGTTGATAAAAGTTGAGGTCGCACAACTACTCACAATTACAGACTGGGTGAAGTCAGTGAGCCATTGTTCATTCATAATACAAAACATGATGCTATGCTATAGTGCTTCCCAATCTCATCATCCATGTGGTCCACTGTGGTTTGAATCCTGGAGAAATGTTGTTAATTGGCTGGATACATTTTTCAAAGCACAAATCCAAAGAAACACTCGTGCTGTTGTCATAAATCCAAACACCTGGATGTACAACTTGACTAGTTTATTTAGCTCTTGTTTGATTCTTGCCTTAGTCTTGCTTGGCTTGCCATATTTTTCAATGAACAGCCTTTCTTAAGGGACCTGAAAAACCACACAGTGAAATAGTTTTGGATCACTGTAGTGATAATACTGAAGTTGTAGTGTGAATTCATAACAAAAGCAATATTGGCAAGTGCACTTTGTTGGATGTTCTAAGCACATCACTAAAAATGCACTGCACTGTTTTGTGTAGAAATTGTTGATTTACTTACTCAACTAAATGGTATTGAAATCAACATGGTGAATTATTATAAAGCTGAGAGAGAGATTTAATATTTGACATTTGTAGTACCATTTTAGCAGTGTATATGTTGATTTGATCGGGATGTAGTTTTAGTTGGTGTCTGTACAACCCCTTCTAACCGTATTTGAAGGCATAAAAGAACACACTTAAGATAATCAAGACTTAAAAGTTGTCGCTTAAACATTTTAATAGCTAGTTTGTATGCAACCCCTTTATTTGGGCATCTATGTTTGTGTTTTATATAAATTGTTCTCTGTATTGCGATATGTTCTAAGTATAATATATGTAATCTTCAAGGTAACATCAAGCCACTGGGTTCGGTTGAGGTGGTGGTAGAAGATTGTATTTTGTGGACAAGAAAGACAAAGGATTGCTATGCCATAGAACTTAAGGATGTAGTGATTACTTTTATAGTACAGTGAGTAGGCATAGAGTTCTGTGTTTGCGATGATTTGGGCAGTTAGATGTCATGTCTTCATTAGTGAGTATGATGTCATGAATGTGAGTGTGAGATGGCAATATGAACTGCTATCAGCAAAAGGGCAAAGAAAAAGTGTGTCTTCGTTGATGGCTATTGTACTACTTTACACACTTTCCTGGTTTACAAATACCGTAAAGAATATTGTTATTTTGTTTCTAATTGGTTACACGAAGTACATTCCCTTTGAAACACAAGTGATGTTTGTAAGATTCTGGTGCTATGGTCTGTAATAGTTTTTGGTTTGAGTCCATAAATTCTGTTATTTTAATTTGAGCATATTTGAAGATTATAATATGTAAGGTTAGGCCTACTGGTTTCTGGTACAGTATCCTACGTAGTATGTGTGGTAGCCTAATATGCATTAACTGACCCTTTGAATAAAATTTAAAACTCTAGTGTAATTGAAAGCTTGAGGTTGGTGGTTGGCTGTGTCCTTTGCCTTAACAGCCCCCCTTTTTTATTTTGGTTCTGGATATATTAAGCTCTTATTCAGGAGGGCAGAGGCATCTTGTTTTGATTCGGTCATTGGACATTGCTTTGTATGATGCAGGGATTTGTTTACTCCATAGACCAGCCAGGCAAAATATAACAGGACATGTCTACGGGCTATGACCTTGAATTATTATGTACTTTGATTGGCTAGCAGTGTCCTGTCCATATTGCTTCTGCTAGAATTTCATTGGCTCCTTGTTTCGCTGCAATTCTTTTCACCATCTCGGAAGTTGCGGGTTAAAGTTATGAATTGGTCAAGAATTTCATGTCAGGGACAAGTGGTTAAAAAAAATGGCATATCTGGTTGTGGTCCTTAGAATGGATGGGATATGCCAAGCCAATGTTTAGGACAGCATGTTAACCTCTCCTGTGACTTCAGTGTGAACTGTAGGTGATCATGAAAGTCTTTATTGTGCTTCATTTAGGCCTAATTATAAATTCAGGTGGTGCAATGTGAGCAAGTGAAAATGCATAAAATGCTTTTTCTGGCCTTTTATCAACTTTTCACTCTTTTCTCTTGCACCTTAGGCTCTGTTTTGAAGTAAGTTACGGCTACTGCTGCCTGGTGGAGAGTTTGAGCATGCCTGTATTCAGTATTGTGTATTTTCTAGAGCCTTCAGTTGCTTACAGCAACAACAACAACAAAATCTTATAGGTTTTACTAGCATGACATTGTGCGATATTAAAATCATATTACCTCAGAAAATATATCAATTACAATTTAAGGAATTGAAATGGGGAAAAACGGTCTCATCCAAAATGGAATCTCATTGGCAAGATACAAAGTCCATGCTATTCTGAAAGTAAAGATTACATTTGCTACTAATGTAATTGCTCTGATCATGTTTTGCCTACCTCCTTGATGCACAACTCATCTTTGTCTTCTTAGCTCATAACCACCTATACTTGTGTCTCAAAAATATGAACGCATATTAATCACTTTTAATCTAAAAGACAAATCAAATGTGATTTTTGTGTGTGTGTGTGTGTGTGTGTACGAGCATGTAAAATGAAAGGAAAAATAATATCACAACAGCCACTGGAATGTGAAGCCAAACTGTATTATGATCAGAATGAAATCTCTTTAAGGTTTGTTGTAGCATACACGTGAACCTTGTCTGTTGGTACATGTTTGCTATCCTTCAGATACTTGTCGCAACAAGGTACTTTATGATTGCTTTTATTTAACCCCCTGAAAGTATCCTTTAACCACCAGTAATCATCCAGGTTTTTACTGTACGTTTGTAAGTTGAGCCATATGTCTAAACATCAAGTTTACAGTTGTAACTGTGTGAAACTACGAGAGATTGGGAGAATGTGTGTGCATCTAACTTCATTACAAAAGCAACAAATAACTAAGGCTCTTACTGAAGTCTGATTATGAATGTGGTGTTTACGTGTGAAGGTAAATGTTATCGTATCCAGCCTTAAGCGTTCAAAATAAAATAAATGAATCATTTGTCATACTACCCCCCCAGACCTTTGAGATTTTGACTGAAGCAGAGGAATGTGTGATGCAGCATTACGGGTTAAGAGATGCCCTAAAAGAGACATACAACCCCCCCCCCCCCCCCCTCCTGAACAAATATCCAACTGTCATGATAATGCAATCCTTGAAAGCACTTTGCCTTGGTATATCATTAAGTGTGCTAGTGAATGGTTATTTGTTACAAAAATTACATGCATAATGATTTGAGTGAATCAAACAACGTAATCTGCATTGACCTTTGACATTACAGGAGAAACTTAACAAACCAAGGCATTGAAACCTTATCAATTTTATACAATGTATGCCGCAGCCTATGAGTCTTGTCATTCAGTGTTGTGGCTTAGGATTGGTTGTTTAAATAAAGTGCTATTGCTTAATATCTACTTTGTTTTTTTTGTTCACTTTTATACAGCTGAAGTCGGAAGTTTACATACACCTTAGACAAATACATTTAAACTCAGTTTTTCACAATTCCTGACATTTAATCCTAGTAAAAATTCCGTCATAGGTCAGTTAGGATCACCACTTTATTTTAAGAATGTGAAATGTCAGAATAATAGTAGTGATTTTTTTTCAGCTTTATTTTCTTTCATCACATTCCCAGTGGGTTAGTAGTTGGTAGCGTTGCCTTTAAATTGTTTAACTTGGGTCAAACGTTTTGGATAGCCTTCCACATGCTTCCCACAATAAGTTGGGTGAATTTTGGCCCATTCCTTCTGACAGAGCTGGTGTAACTGAGTCAGGTTTGTAGGCCTCCTTGCTTGCACACGCTTTTTCAGTTCTGCCCACAAATAGGCTTAAAGTCAGGGCTTTGTGATGGCCACTCCAATACCTTGACTTTGTCATCCTTAAGCCATTTTGCCACAACTTTGGATGTATGCTGGGGTCGTTATCCATTTGGAAGACCCATTTGCGACCAAGCTTTAACTTATTGACTGATGTCTTGAGATGTTGCTTCAATATATCCACAATTTTCCTTTCCTCATGATGCCCTCTATTTTGTGAAGTGCACCAGTCCCTCCTGCAGCAAAGCACCCCCACAACATGATGCTGCCACCACCGTGCTTCACGGTTGGGAAGTGTTCTTCGGCTTGCAAGCCTCTTTTTCCTCAAAACATAACGATGGTCATTATGGCCAAACAGTTCTATTTGTTTAATCAGACCAGAGGACATTTCTCCAAAAAGTACGATCTTTGTTCCGATGTGCAGTGGCAAACCGTAATCTGAATTTGTTTTAATGGTCTTGGAGCAATCGCTTCTTCCTTTCTTCCTATGTTGATATAGGACTCGTTTTACTGGGGATGTAGATACTTTTGTACCTGTTTCCTCCAGCATCTTCACAAGGTCCTTTGCTGCTGTTCTGGGATTGATTTGCACTTTTCGCACCAAAGTACGTTCATCTCTAGGAGACTGTACGACGGCTGAGTGGTCTCATGGTGTTTATTCTTGCATACTATTGTTTGTACAGATGAACGTGGTACCTTCAGGCGTTTGGAAATTACTCCCAAGGATGAACCAGACTTGGAGGTCTACAGTTTTTTTTCTGAAGTCTTGGCTGATTTATTTTGATGTCAAGCAAAGAGGCACTGAGTTTGAAGGTAGGTCTTGAAATACATCCACACGTACACCTCCAATTGACTCAAATGATGTCAATTAGCCTATCAGAAGTTTCTAAAGCCATGACCTCATTTTCTGGAGCTGTTAAAAGGCATAGTCAACTTAGTGTATAAACTTCTGACCTACTGGAATTGTGATAAAGTGAAGTTTAAGTGAAATCTAAACAATTGTTGGAAAAATTACTTGTCATGCACAAAGTAATGTCCTAACCGACTTGCCAAGACTATAGTTTGTTAACAAGAAAATTGTGGAGTTGTTGAAAATCAAGTTAATGACTCCAACATAAGTGTAATGTAAACTTCCGACTTCAAGTGTATATGCTTGTTTCTGATTGTCAAAATCCAACTACACAGCCATCTGTCAGCCTTAGGCTATTTTTGAACACAGAGCCTACACAGCACATTAACTAAGAGTAATTTTATATTTTAGACATCTCATGGGAAAACGTTTAACATTAAGTGCAGAAAATTAAAGAAAAACATTGTTTTTAAAAAAGTATCACATTTTAAACAAAGGGATGGTAACATCCCTGCCTGTCTTCCTTTGAAAAACACATGACTTCCCATTAAACACCTTAATTGTAAAAAAAAAAAAAAAAAAAAAAGAATGTCAGGGAAATTCTTGTTACAGCTTTTGTGAACAGTGTTCCTTAAACAAACCTAATTAAGACAAGTAAATAAAATAATGGTCATGGTAATTTCAACCAAACTAAATAATACAAATATATAAAGACTGATTACACAGTTTGTAAAATAAACAGGAGTCTTCAGTGATAGTCTCTCATTTGACATTTCTGGCACGTGATGGACTTTGCTTCTCTTTTCTCTAATCATCTTTTGGTAGAACGTCTGGTCTCCTTTCCATTGACAGTGGTCCCTCCTGGATTGTTTGCCCTGCTGCCGACACCACTGCCAGCCCGCCCTCCCTGCGGAGGGGTAGTTGAGCTCCCGGAACCTTGTGAATTTACACCGTTCCCATTGGTAGTGTCATTTCCTAGAATAAGAAATTGTAATGTACAAATTCATGTTCATAAAGTGATAAAAGGAAAAGTTGTTAGTGTTCACAATTAAAATGAAGACTGCTGCTTATACACTGAAGGTGGCTGAACCAGCCATTCACGGGTCAAATAAGCAGCAATTTAGTTTACTGCTACAGACATGCCATTGACATTTAGGGAAACATGCAGGTGGAATTGTTCCATATAGCACCTTAAGCCGCAGAGGTCAAAATTACTTTTGTTGAAAAACACGAACAAAAGTAGTTGCCGAAACGCTTCCATTTAATGTCACTACTTTTGTTGGTCTCTGATAGTGGACTTACCAGCTGAATTATTGTTCAGTATGTTTCCTTGGTCACTGAGTACCTGGGAATGAAATAATCTGTTCACAAACAGTACAAGAAAAAGGTACTTAATATTCCCCCCCCCCCTATCCTTCTGTAAAACATCCTGTAAAACATCCTGTAGTAAGACATCCTTAAGTTCAGAACACCCCTTACCGTCTTGTTTTTCATCTGGTCCATGTTAGAATACTCTGGGTTAGGCTCACTGAAATTTGGCACCTCGGAGTACACCATGCAGAACCTGAACAAAACATTAAGTGGGCATTAGTTTAGACCAGTAAATTATGACATTACATGCATCTCTCAGCAACAGTTACATGGCTGCAACTACAGGACTTACTCTCCAATCTTCAACAGCTCTCCACCTCTGCCTGTGTACAGAGTCAGGCAACCTTTGAACACAGATGCATATCTGGAGAAAAAGGCAGCAATTTCAATACAAGATTGCAGACTAATAACGTATGGCACATATTCATCCGAATAACTTCATGCGGTTAGATAAAGCTGACATGATGACTGGGTGGTCTTATTTCTGTATTTTATACTCAGCAGTAGGTTTCAAATCAAATTTTTGGAGCTTCGTCCATGCAGTGGAGGTGTTGACTGGGATGTGACTCAATAACTCACCCCTTAGTGAGTCTGATTATGTCACCGGTTTGGATCAGTCCCCCCACCTCATCCCAAACAGAGATGCTGATGCTGCCTGTCTTGTCGGCCACCTTACAGGTCCGCACCTCATGCCCATCCTTTGTTTTTGTCACTCGTCCTGTGTGAGGGGTTATGAGGGACAAATAAATCCGTGGCTTTTGATTTTTTTACGAAGACGGGACCAAGCTAGTTGTACAAGGAAAGTGTCATATCTCATTGTGAGGAGCGTAAACATCCACTTGTGGGGAAAAAAGAGGGAAGGTTCAACACAGGTAAGTTATTTGATGCCTGGCATGATTCAAATAAACCAACATGAACAGTTCTCAGACTATATAGTGGCATACAAGAAGGATGTTACTCAATGTTGAACCATTATATTGTGTGTAAGAATTTACAATACTTTTTTTCCCACCCCAGTGCATTACAAGATCATTAACATTTGATTCCTAATAATACTGTTATGAGTTAGTTAGTAACTGAAACAGCCCACCCTCACCGGTTTCCAGTACGATGAAGATAACGTTGAGATTCTTGAGTCCTGGCTTGATGTCCTTGACGTGGGTCTCAGTCGTCATCTTTCAGATTGTCGTCATGCATCCACAACTGTAGCTAAGTCAACTTTAGACCAAAGCAGCACTGAAATGTTGACGTGAGTATGAATACACGATTAGAAAGTATGCAACCCAGGTTGACTCTAGTGACTTGAAAAGTAGTTAAAGGTCCAATCTGGCAACTGGTGTAGTTAGCTTACCAAGCTGCAGTAACGCCACTCACTACCATGACCTATGAGCATTATGGCAGCAATCTAGCTAACGTTAGTTATAGCTAGCTAACTGGGTGCCAGGTTGTTAGCTACAAATGACATTAACTTTACCTCAACGGCGTGTATTGTCGTTCACAGCTGCGTTGTCCGATATAAGGGATTTTAAGCCATGGGACAAGTCAGTTTAAATATAAGTATTGTTTTCCTGTTTGTAAAAGGGCTGGCTAGCTAGTTGTTTTTCGTGAGCATCAGTATGTCACTACAGTAGTGAAGACTTGTCCCCTGCTGCATTGTTGGTCAAATTTAATGTCAATCAAAATTGTGTCCAATGGAAATGGACTATATAGGATGTGCTTTAGAGATAATCATGTGATAGGCCCTTTATCTGAGAAGGGACACTGAACGTACCGAAGATAGGTGGAGTCAACTGTCAATCAACGATTTGACAATTTGGTTGCTTAGCTGCAGGAGTGAGGGCTGGACGTGGAAATGTGGTCACAGGAATCAAGAAAAAAAATGGATATCGTGCTGGCATGCTAACCCAAATACTGACGCAAACGTAATTTAAAATACCATTTAACCATTGATTGTTATATCAAGAGGTAACGTTTCTCAATTCGACGAAATATCACTAGCTTTGCTCTCTCTCGGTTTTCCTGTGTGATTCCATCTTGTTCCAGCCAGCTAAGCTGTACATTAGCTAGCTAACGTTTGTTCACGTAAGTTAGTCAGCTGTGGCTAACTTGCGTGCACACTGGCTCGTCAGATTTTCTAATTAGTATCCAATATGCATCTTTCATCTGTTTGCAGCTAGCCACATAGCTAACGTTACGGTATTCCATTTGGAACAGTAATGATGAGTTACGTGTTTGAGTAGCAAACAGCGCTAACGTTAGTCATATCGTAAACTGGTTATAAAGTAAATTAAAGGGACAGTAACTTTATTCATCCCAACAACGTTGCATAACGTTACTATTTTTCCCAGACTCATTTTCCCAGGACATCATTACCTAGGCCCCAGGTTGCTCCTCTCCTTCCCATAATTCTGCCCCAGTGGTCCTTAATTTCAATGAGTAGGAGGGCTGTGGATTCTGGCCCAAGGAAGAAAAGACACCGGTAAGTGGACATTGAACACACATGTACAGGTACTGGGGGTGGCTGGTAGTCTAGCGTTTAGAGCGTGGGCCCATAATTGAAAGATTCCTAGTTCAAATCCCTGAGCAGTCTAGGTTTAAAATCTGTTGATCTGCCCTTGAGCAAGCTACTTAATCCTGATTGCTCCAGGGTTACTGTCAATAATGGCTGATTCCTAGTTGTGACCATAAATACCCTGTAATTTGACCTTTTGATCATTGATTACTATAAAGTCAGTGTTTTAGTTGTATTGTCCATATTCATTGAGAATGTTGGGCTTTTACTTGTTGATTTAATCCATGCTCCAACTCATTGGAGTACCATTTGATAGATCCAGGTAGTTATTTCAAAGTGCACTGATACCCAAGAAGTATCCACACCATAAATGTTCATACTACCGCTAGTCTTAGTCAAAAATAAAACCCACTTGCACTATAGTGGGTAAGTGTCTTTATAGTTAGTCTTGACTCTTCATAAACAGTGGCTATCTCAAAGTGAAATCACATCAGAGAAATGGTGTGCAGTAGATTCTGTTTATTAATGGCAAACCCTTTGCTTTCAATTCTGAAAGACTTCTCATCTCAGTGTCTAGCCCAGAGTTTCTAGATCCTAGTGGAACTTTTCCCACATCCAAGCCTATATCTGTAATCGATAGACTGTTCTGATTTGGAAGTCGTCATTTGCATCGCCGAGCAGTGTCCAAGAAGGAATGTGTCTGTCTGTCAGGAGCTCACTGAGGCAGGAAACTCTGAGGGCCCAGAATATTTTATACAATGTTGCAAGTTTGTTAGCTAGAGCTTCCAGCCAGACAGAGTTGATATAATGTTTCAAGTTCCTTGCAGACAGGCCATGTGTAGCCAATGTGATTTACATATTTTTTAATTATCAGGCTATTTTCTACCTGAGAGCTGCAGTGTTTTTATTTGTTGGCTTAATGTAGGCTATTTTTACATATTGGCAATGGCAATAGAAGTTACTTTTAGGTTTGTATAATTTTAATTTAGAATGTTGATTAACCACATGACATAGGTTTTTGAGATGAAGACTTTATTATAAATGAAACTGTTCCACGAGAATGTGCATATAAAACTCATAACTGGCGCACAGATCGGTAAAAATGGTACGACAACCTGGCACTCCAAATGGAAAAGGTTGCCGACCGTTGGTGTAGCCTTTTATTGGCAACTTCAGGAGCTTAATGGGCAGAAACTGCGAAGGCCAGCAGCAGTGGGAGGTGGAGGGTCGGGAACAGTTTTTAAACATTTTGGTTAGACTATATTGATCTATGGTTTCCTTTTTAGTAATTTGAGTGTCTTCATTTTTTATCGCAGTGCTTAAAGACATTTACATTACATTTAAGTCATTTAGCAGACGCTCTTATCCAGAGCGACTTACAAATTGGAGCATCAGATGAGCTCAGTTGCCTACATATAGTTGATTTTTTTTCAAACAGGGTGTGTCTATATATGGAAAAACTCATGTTTAAAATTTTTGACCAATCGATTTCTCGAAAAGAACAGGCAACTCAGTCGACCAAGTTTTTTTTTTGTGTTTTTTTTGTCAAGGACAGCCCTAATCCCTTTGCCATTCCTAAATCATGCAACCTGGTTATACTGTATGTCCATGATATCTAAACCAAAGAATTTCCAAGATTTCCTTTCCTAGTTTGTCGGGCTTGCCAGACATTACGTCACTGAATATCAAATGTATTTGTCACATACACATGGTTAGCAGATGTTAATGCGAGTGTAGCGAAATGCTTGTGCTTCTAGTTCCGACAATGCAGTAATAACCAACGAGTAATCTAACCTAACAATTCCTAAACTACTACCTTATACACAAGTGTAAAAGGGTAAAGAATATGTACATAAAGATATATGAATGAATGAAGGTACAGAACGGCATAGGCAAGATGCAGTAGATGGTATCGAGTACAGTATATACAGTGGGGAGAACAAGTATTTGACACATTGCCGATTATGCAGGTTTTCCTACTTGCAAAGTATGTGGAGGTCTGTCTCTTTTATCATAGGTACACTTCAACTGTGAGAGATGGAATCTAAAACAAAACTCCAGAAAATCACGTATGATTTTTAAGTAATTAATTTGCATTTTATTGCATGACATAAGTATTTGATCACCTACCAACCAGTAAAAATTCCGGCTCTCACAGACCTGTTAGTTTTTCTTTAAGGACCCCTCCTGTTCTCCACTCATTACCTGTATTAACTGCACCTGTTTGAACTCATTATCTGTATAAAAGACACCTGTCCACACATTCAATCAAACAGACTCCAACCTCTCCACAGTGGCCAAGATCAGAGAGGGGGTAAGGACATCAGGGATAAAATTGTAGACCTGCATAAGGCTGGGACGGGCTACAGGACAATAGGCAAGTAGCTTGGTGAGAAGGCAACAACTGTTGGTGCAGTTATTAGAAAATGGAAGAAGTTCAAGATGATGGTCAATCACTCTGGGGCTCCATGCAAGATCTCACCTCGTGGGGCATCAATGATCATGAGGAAGGTGAGGGATCATCCCAGAACTACACGGCAGGACCTGGTCAATGACCTGAAGAGAGCTGGGACCACAGTCTCAAAGAAAACCATTAGTAACACACTACGCCGTCATGGATTAAAATCCTGCAGTGCAGGCCCGTCTAAAGTTTGCCAATGACCACCTGGATGATCCAGAGGAGGAATGGGAGAAGGTCATGTGGTCTGATGAGACAAAAATAGAGCCTTTTGGTCTAAACTCCACTTGCCGTCTTTGGAGGAAGAAGGATGAGTACAACCCCAAGAACACCATCCCAACCGTGAAGCATGGAGGTGGAAACATAATTCTTTGGGGATGCTTTTCTGCAAAGGGGACAGGATGACTGCACCGTATTGAGGGGAGTATGGATGGGGCCATGTATCGCGAGATCTTTGCCAACAACCTCCTTCCCTCAGTAAGAGCATTGAAGATGGGCCAACCCGAAACACACAGCCAGGGCAACTAAGGAGTGGCTCCGTAAGAAGCATCTCAAGGTCCTGGAGTGGCTAGCCAGTCTCCATACCTGAACCCAATAGAAAATCTTTGGAGGGAGCTGAAAGTCCGTATTGCCCAGCGACAGCCCCGAAACCTGAAGGATCTGGACAAGGTCTGTATGGAGGAGTGGGCCAAAATCCCTGTTGCAGTGTGTACAAACCTTGTCAAGAACTACAGGAAACGTATGATCTCTGTAATTGCAAACAAAGGTGTCTGTACCAAATATTAAGTTATGCTTTTCTGATGTATCAAATATTTAAGTCATGCAATAAAATGCAAATTAATTACTTAAAAATCATACAATGTGAAACATCAGCCAGGAAGCATAGGAACTGAGAAGTGGTCTGTGGTCACCACCTGCAGAACCACTCCTTTATTGGGGGTGTCTTGCTAATTGCCTATAATTTCCACCTGTTGCCTATTCCATTTGCACAACAGCATGTGAAATTTATTGTCAATCAGTGTTGCTTCCTAGTGGACAGTTTGATTTCACAGTAGTGTGATTGACTTGGAGTTACATTGTGTTGTTTAAGTGTTCCCTTTATTTTTTTGAGCAGTGTATTTTACATCAATTCCCATTATTAAAGTGGCTGAAGTTGAGTCAGTGTGTTGGCAGCAGCCACTCAATGTTAGTGTTGGCTGTTTAACAGTCTGGCCTTGAGATAGAAACTGTTTTTCAGTCTCTCGGTCCCTGCTTTGATGCACCTGTACTGACCTCGCCTTCTGGATGATAGCGGGATGAACAGGCAGTGGCTCGGGTGGTTGTTGTCCTTGATGATCTTTATGGCCTTCCTGTGACATCGGGGGTTGTAGGTGTCCTGGAGGGCAGGTAGTTTGCCCCCGGTGATGCATTGTGCAGACCTCACTACCCTCTGGAGAGCCTTACGGTTGTGGGCGGAGCAGTTGCCGTACCAGGCGGTGATTCTCTCGATTGTGCATCTGTAGAAGTTTGGGAGTGCTTTTGGTGACAAGCCAAATTTCTTCAGCCTCCTGAGGTTGAAGAATCGCTGCTGCACCTTCTTCACAACGCCGACTGTGTGAGTGGACCAATTCAGTTTGTCTGTGATGTGTACGCCGAGGAACTTAACTTACTACCCTCTCCACTACTGTCCCATCTGTGGATAGGGGGGGTGCTCCCTCTGCTGTTTCCTGAAGTCCACAATCATCTCCTTTGTTTTGTTGACGTTGAGTGTGAGGTTATTTTCCTGACACCACACTCCGAGGGCCCTCTCCTCCTCCTTGTAGGCAGTCTCGTCGTTGTTTGTAATCAAGCCTACCACTGTTGTGTCGTCCGCAAACTTGATGATTGAGTTGGAGGCGTGCGTGGCCACGCAGTCGTGGGTGAACAGGGAGTACAGGAGAGGGCTGAGAACGCACCCTTGTGAGGCCCCAGTGTTGAGGATCAGCGTGGTGGAGATGTTGTTACCTACCCTCACCACCTGGGGGGCCCATCAGGAAGTCCAGTACCCAGTTGCACAGGGCAGGATCGAGACCCAGAGTCTCTCTAAATCAGGTGAACAGAAGGACTTGAGTTCCTGTATGTTGTTGTGACCACACCACGTCTCGTAAGCATAAGGCATACGCCCCCGCCCCTCTTCTTACCAGAAAGATGTTTGTTTCTGTCAGCGCGATGCGTGAAGAAACCAGCTGGCTGCACCAATTCCGTTTGCGTCTCTCGAGTGAGCCATGTTTCCGTGAAGCGAAGAATGTTAGTCTCTGATGTCCCTCTGGAATGCTACCCTTGCTCGGATTTCATCAACCTTGTTGTCAAGAGATTGGACATTGGCGAGAAGTATGCTAGGGAGTGGTGCGCGATGTGCCCATCTCCGGAGCCTGACCAGAAGACCGCTTCGTTTCCCTCTTTTACGACGTCTTTGTTTTGGGTCGCAGGCTGGGATCCAATCCGTTGTCCTTGGTGAAAGGCAGAACACAGGATCTGCTTCGGGAAAGTCATATTCCTGGCCGTACTGATGGTGAGTTGACGTTGCTCTTATATTCAGTAGTTCTTCCCGACTGTATGTAATGGAACCTAAGATTACCTGGGGTACCGATGTAAGAAATAACACGTTAAAAATAAAATTGCATAGTTTCCTAGGAACGCGAAGCGAGGCGGCCATCTCTTGTCAGTCAGTGTAGCCTACCGAATCGCATTGGTGAGAGCTGTTCATTTGGCTTCCTAATTTGTATAGGCTACTGGTAGGCCTAGGATTTGGGGGTCGATTATCTGCAGATAAATTATGAAAACATTAGATGAAGATTGTGAATCATCACTGCAGGAACAATAGGTAGTGGAGAGCCTAATTCTGGTGTAAATATGATAATTAGGGCCCTCACGGAATCCAGGCATTAAAACGGAATTCAACAATATTCAACAATGTATTGATCTTAATAAACTACATTTATTGAAAATGATTTTATCTGTCCAAATGTATCATTAAGACATCAACAGAATGCATCAGTGATTTCTTATTTCCTGCATCTTTCTGAAAAGGCAACAAGAATACCCCTGTCTGTGTGTGTGATGCACGTCTACCACGTTGTGTAGCCGTTAAGGATGATGCTAATGAAAACGGTCGTCTGGTAGATGGAGACTTACTCAATTAAATGTTAACTACTAAGTAGACTATGCATACCTGGCAGAATGATATCATGACTATTTTCATCAATCTAGTGGGTATTTGTTTTGCACACTCTACCATCACAAAAACACCAGGAAACAAAAGCCTATTTAATCTATTTTGAATTCAGGCTGTAACACAGCAAAATGGAATAAGTCAATGCACTGTATATACAGGTTGTTTATTTTGAACATGATTGAGAACTAAGCGATAAGATATCGACCCCACTGTTACGCTTGTTTACACTGAGCTGCACTGAAGTCGGAAGGCAATCATGGGTACATGAAGACACTTTCTCGATGGAGCAGTGTGGATAAAGGTACAATTTGGATAACAGTGGCATATCCCTGCACTGATGTACGTTTTCCAATCAATATCTCGCGCCGGCTCCACAGTGTCTTAATGTAACCTTGATTGCGTTTCGACCCCAGTGCAGCTTCATGTAAACAAGGGTAACGGTAGGGAAGATATGTTCTGGCAAATTGAAATCTATACTTTTTTCTTTGAGGGTGTTCCATGTCGTTTTATAGTCCTGCACGTGGGTTGGCATGTAGGTTGTCATGTTGGTTTGTACTCTGTAGGCTTACCATTTCCTCACCTGTGTTGCAGGTTGTAGTTGGATCTGGGGATGTGCCATGGGCTACGATGTTACCCGGTTCCAGGGGGAAGTGGATGAAGACCTGCTGTGCCCCATCTGCAGTGGAGTCCTGGAGGAGCCCGTGCAGGTCAGTGACGTGCACATCTGTACCATTTCAGCCATTGGAGAAGCAGTGCATTTCAATGTTTAAAAAAATCAGTGCTGCCTCAGTAACTGAAAAATAAGGAATTGTCAGTGTGTTGTGAATTCAGTTCTATTTCAGTCAAATAGGATCCAGTTCTTGTCAACACGTTGACCACACACATGCTGTTCGATTTGTCGTAGAGAAAGGAGAAAAAAGGACATTTCAGTCCTGTAGGCCGTGCGCAGGCCATTTATTTTGTGATGCTAAAAAGATGGTTATCATCTTGTCCGAAGTGCTCTTGCTGATAAGCTGTTCTTGCATTTCTATATACATTATATCACTAGACTTGTAATTTAATTCTCTATGATGAAGCTCCATTGATGAAGATCCAATGCTTGTATGGGGGGGTGGGAGCAATAACAGACACCTGAGAATGGGCTAAATCGCGACTTGCCCAGGAAGGGTATGGGCAGAGAGAGGAGAGCTTACAGTATAATCGACTTTTAGAGGGATGCAGTGACAGCAATGGGAGAGGACAGAAGATGGAGGGAAGAAGGAAATATGGAGAGATGAGCTCTGAAGGAAGGTTTGTCCATTCTTGTTCTAGATGAATGAGAAGAGCCTTATGTTTGTAATGGTGCGTAAAGATGGTGTAGGTAATCAGGATAGAAGTGAGTGGCGATGCTTAGTCCCGTTAATGTAAATAAAGCATACGGTTGCTAACATAACAATCTCCCAAATCGAGACCAACCATGAGGTGAGTAGCTTTAAATAGACACACTTGAAGAGGATGGCATTGTTTTCCTACATGTTTGCCTTTGGAGCAAATGGTTGCTGGATTGTGCTTTTTATAGTACAAAACACTTTTTCCAGCCTAGGGATTGGTCAATTGGTGTTATTAGTGTTCTTTGTTTTGCACTGTGTTTAGGAGTGAGTGATTGCATCTGTGTCTGTGGGCACATGTGTTGGTAGGTTAATTCAGCAAGGAGCTAGTGTGACTGGAAGTGACGCTGAACAGTCAATGTAGCCTATGCATTCAGAGCTGTCCTTGGACTTTGTGCAGAATTCTGGCAGCAGTACAGGAATGTGGACATAGTATACTGAGAGAGAGAGGGAAGAATTGGAATTCAGTTTGCTTGCACTCAGCTGTGTGATGATAATTTATACTTCCTCTGGGGCCCCAGTGTGAATCAGCAGCTTTGCAGCACAAAACCCCACTGAGATGGGAATAACTAGGACTGTCTGTAATGGCACCCTATTCCCTATAATGCACTACTTTTGACCAGGGTCTTGGTCAAAAGTAGTGCAGTATATAGGGAATAGGATGCCATTTGCAACTTACCCAGGGACTGCATGAGAAACAGAGGGCAAGAAGGTTCAGTATCTGGGGGATTCATTGCTACCAGTAGCTTTCTTCCTGACACACCCAGGAACTGCAGTGGGAATGGCAATTGTAGCCAGCAGAAACTAGCCGGCCCGTCGCTAGCTTAGCATCACGCACTGATGTCATCAGTACTGTCACCCCTGCGTTGATGAGCACTTCACCCACAGCAGAACTGCTATGCTTCATGCTCTCTGCCTCTGGTTAGGGCTGGGCAATATATTGAATTCATTCAAATGTATGGTTTTGCACGGTATTCCAAAGGCCTGTATTGTAAGAATTATGTTTTTATTTATGAAAATATCAGTTTGTTCTCATGTTTTCCTTTTGGTCTCGTCTCCTCCACTCTTTCTGTGCTGTGTGCACCTTCCCATTTACTTACACACACACACACACACACACACACACACACGCCCCTCCCTCTGCCACTTACAACAATAACAAAGAGGAGCGATCGCTTCCTCGTCTGTGACCAGCAGTTTCAACTCGCTATTTGCATTTGAGATTTGGTCCAACAGAATGGGTCATATGGACACCGAAACACATGGAGACATTATTTGACTGTAAGAAAGAAGTGAACATTTCTAAAGATATCCTTTTTATGTTTATAACAGGAGTATCAATGAACACTTAGTTTGTTGCGCGTGCATTGCTGTACCACTTACAACTACCATTAACTCGTTCTCATTCTGAGAAATAAGGTGGTCCACTTGATTTCAGCATCTGAACAAAGTGAAGAGGCCAGCATACTGTTTAAACAGTTGGAGACGGACAGAAGGATGTGCTCATAACAACTCAACTGTTCTACCTTGTTAGCTAGCAAATAGATCCAGGTTGGCTAGACTTAAAACAAAGATTACCTGGCAACTCACTAGCATGTGGGCTTGAGATTGTTTGAGACCTGTTTTAATTTTCTATAATGCCCGCTACAAGAAGTTAGTCATTTATTGGTTAATGCGCATAATTCATGGTTCTGGTTAAATTTGTAACAAAAATATATTTTCAGATCAGTGATTATTGCGAAAAAGCTTTTTTAAATTATTTTGATTATTTTGATTAAATAATGTAATTATTAGTGGGTTTTACGGTTGTGGAAGGCTTACATTTAGTCTAGAAATAATTTCACACGCCCTGCATTCATTCATTATTGTTGACTGTTTTAAATGCAGTGTATTTTACCTTTTTTCATTGTACAACAAAGCTTGCTCTGAGTGTACAAGACATTAGGAACACCTTCCTAATATTGAATTGCACCCCCTTTTGCCCACACAACAGTCACAATTCATCGGCCGTGGACTCTACAAGGTGTCAAACATTCCCCAGGAATGCTGGCCCATGTTGACTCCAAAGCTTCCCACAGTTGTGTAAAGTTGGCGGGGTGTCCTTTGGGTGGTGGACCATTCTTAGTCCACACGGAAAACTGTTGAGCGTGAAAAACCTAGTGGTGTTGCAGTTCTTGACACACTCAAACCAGAGCGCCTGGCACCTATTACTATACCCCTTTCAATGGCACTTAAATCTTTTGTGTTGTCCATTCTTTCTCAATTGTCTCAAGCCTTAAAAATCCATCTTTAACGTGTCTCCTCTCCTTCATCTACGCTGATTGAAGTGGATTTAACAAGTGACATCAATAAGGGATCATAGACTGACCAGGTGAATCAAAGTGAAAGCTATGTCATGGAAAGGACAGGTTATTTTTTTGTACACCGAGTGTATTCCGTGAATCGTCCATAAATTTGAAAAAATCGAGATGATTTTTAGGCAACATCGCCCAACCCTACCTCAAGTCATTCTAAAAACTTGACATTTGAATCGGAATGTCTCTCTCAAAACATGTTTTTTTACAGAAAAATTGTCATATTATACATTTTATATTGTCAACTGAAAATCTATTTCTAACAACACAGTGCTTTTTCACCGGAGTGGGTCTTTGTTTGCTGTCCCTTTCTTCCTACGTGTGTGACACTCCATCCATCCTTAGGCCCCTCACTGCGAGCACGCCTTCTGCAATGCCTGCATCACCCAGTGGTTCTCCCAGCAGCAGATATGCCCCGTGGACCGCAGCGTGGTGACGCTGGCCCACCTGCGCCCCGTGCCCCGCATCATGCGCAACATGCTGTCCAAGCTGCAGATCACCTGCGACAATGCTGGCTTCGGTTGCACCGCCGTGCTGCGCCTCGACCAGCTGCAGTCGCACCTCAGGGACTGCCAGCACAACCCCAAGAGGCCCTTCCAGTGCGAGCAGGGCTGTGGGTGAGTGGGGTTGTTTCCAACAAAGGGGTTCCTCAAGGCTCTATTTTAGAGCATGTTTTCTTAATCCTTTATATAAATTATGTAGGCAAAGCTGTTTAACTGTAAACTTCATCTGAGGGAGTATGAGCACAACCCCAAGAGTGGCGCAATAATCTGATTGGGAAAGTCTGCTGTAGGTGAGTGGTGCTATGACAGTAGCTCTGGGTTAGTGGGTCAACAGGGCTGTGGGGGTAGGGTATTGACTAAAGGTTGTATTTTACTGGGGCTGTTGGTGAGTCGGCTGAGCAGCTGTTATGTCCTCCCTACGTCCCTTCAGACTGGAGATGCCTAAAGACGAAGTGTCCAGCCACAACTGCATCAAACACCTGCGCAGCGTGGTGCAGCAACAGCAGGGCAAGGTCACCGACCTGGACAAGACTGCTGCTGAACACAAGCACCAGCTAGCAGAGCAGGTCTGCGTGTGTGTCTGCAGTTATATGTGTGTGTGCGTCAGGGTGTATTTGTGTAAGTGTATGTATGTTTTCACGCGTGTGTGTCAGTGCTTGTACATCCGAGTGTTTGTGTGATGTTGCGGCAGCGTGGTCTGCAAGCCCAGTGTGATGTCTCCTCCCTGCCTCCAGAAACGGGACATCCAGCTGTTGAAGGCATACATGAGAGCCATCCGCAGTGCCAACCCAAACCTGCAGAACCTCGAAGAGACCATTGAGTACAATGAGATCCTGGAGTGAGTGGATTATTAAGCACTGGTGCAATACTCAATTGCACAGAACACTTTACAATCAGACAGTTTAACTTACTACGCTGCATCATTTTCCACCTTTTTTAGGCATAATTCATTTAAGTGATAATTATAGAGCTGGGCGATATAGACAAATCCTTATCGTAATAAATTTTGAATTGATGCAATAACGATAAATGGAACAATAAGTTTATAACATTAATGTGCACCAGTTTTAGTTTTTCTTCCCTTTTAAAATATTTCTAGCTATTAGTTTGATGGTTGTGGTATACATCAACTTATTTCATTTCAAACTTCACATTTATCAAGTATAGGATACTTATTGTAATGAACAATATCAGCAAAAGGCCTGTGATAAGTGTTCTGTATGGTCGGTGTTGATCACTTCCGCTTTATCGTCCCATTTCTATATGATTATAATAACTACGTATTAGGACACATCTAGTTGTTATTACATGATTGAAATAGCCATCATAATATCCCAGTCCCCCCTCTCATCCTCTCCTTAACTTCCCCTCCTAGGTGGGTGAACTCCCTCCAGCCAGTGCGCGTCACCCGCTGGGGCGGTATGATCTCGACACCGGACGCTGTCCTCCAGGCGGTCATCAAGCGCTCACTCATTGACAGTGGCTGCCCGCTTTCCATCGTCAACGACCTGATCGAGAACGCCCACGAGAGGAACTGGCCCGCCGGCCTGGCCACGCTGGAGACGCGGCAGATGAACCGGCGCTACTATGAGAATTACGTGGCCAAGCGTATCCCCGGGAAACAAGCAGTGGTGGTGATGGCCTGTGAGAACCAGCATATGGGTGAGGACATGATCCTGGAGCCAGGCCTGGTCATGATCTTCGCCCACGGGGTGGAGGAGATACTATGACCCGGTTGAGGGTGGTGGAGAGCAGAGGGGAGACTTCTGGCTGACCTGAACTGAGTAGAGGAGGGAGCAGGGGATGCTGTAACACTACGGTTGCATCCCAAATGGTACCCTGTTCCTTATGGGCCCTGTTCAAAAGTAGTGCACTATAAAGGGAATAGGGTGCCTATAAGATAGTAAGAGGAGGGGAAGAGCCAATGACAAAGCAGGCATTAGGGAGATATGACACCATCACCAGTAGACTGGTATAAGGCAGGAGGTTGGCAACAGGTGGCCCACGAGCCAAAACCAGCCTTCAAGTGTTTAGTTTTTTTTGGCCCCCTAAAGCTTTTAGCAATTTTGGGGGGATTTTAGTTTTTTTGGTCCAAAAAATACTAAAATCACCAGGAATTCAACTAAAAATCTGTTGAATTTAGGAAATCTGTACAACTATTCACACTAATAAAAAAGAGAGCTGTGATTGTGTCTCAATCAGTCGTGGCCAAAAGTTTTGAGAATGACACATATTAATTTCCACAAAGTTTGCTGCTTCAGTGTCTTTAGATATTTTTCTCAGATGTTACTATGGAATACTGAAGTATAATTACAAGCATTTCATAAGTGTCCAAGGCTTTTATTGACAATTACATGAAGTTGATGCAAAGAGTCAATATTTGTAGTGTTGACCCTTATTTTTCAAGACCTCTGCAATCCACCCTGGCATGCTGTCAATTAACTTCTGGGCCACATCCTGACTGATGACAGCCCATTCTTGCATAATCAATGCTCTCTATATCTATTTCCATGGCACTCTCTCTCCTCCCTGGGCTCAGAAATGTGGATTATTTCCTGTTCAGGAGAAGGAATGCATGCTTGGATTGGTTAAGTGAATCCTATTGGATGTGCTCTGCTGTATGTGAGCCCCGGTATGCACATAGATGCGGGGGGGTGCTGAACGTAAATGCACTGTGTTTTATCACATTTTAGTGGGGAAGTACCAATTTACATTTTCCATCATTACAGTATCACATTTAATATGGTATCACCTTCCCCTTTGTCGACAACAGACCTTGTTCATCCTCGCGATGCGGAGCTAATCAGGAATGCCCTTGTTCATCCTCGGGATGCGGAGCTAATCAGGAATGCCCTTGTTCATCCTCGGGATGCGGAGCTAATCAGGAATGCCCTTGTTCATCCTCGGGATGCGGAGCTAATCAGGAATGCCCTTGTTCATCCTCGGGATGCGGAGCTAATCAGGAATGTCACTTCTGGTAGGAGTAGTAGATGGACAGTGAAGACTTGGAACTTTCTTTTGGTTTGAGTTTCACACCTTGTGTTTTTTGTGATGTTATTGTTGTATATGATTTGTCTGAGTTAGTCCTGTGTTTGAACTGTTTTTCTTATGATATTTATGTAGTTGGTTTGAAGTGGGTCCAATTTGTATGAAAATAGACTCAGGCTACCAAAGCATTTATGTACAAAATAACATCAGCCAAAAGTCTGTTCTGTTTTATTTTATTATTTAGGTTTTGTTTATTTTAAAAGTTGTCAAATGGCATGTCACTAACACATCACTGTATATCATGTATCTTATCCTAATATTGTGTTCAGTCATACATGAACTACTTCCCTGTGGCTTTGCTGATTTGTAATATTTTTCCCAGATGAGGTTAGGTGATTTGTGACCCTGAATCCATCACCACAATTAACAAAGCTTTTACTCCTAACAGTTTGGACTATTCTGGTTTAGATTTTCTGTATAGTGATAGCCTTTTGTGGCATTTTTCCATTTGATTGTGTAACTTCTTAGTTTGAGAACAAAACTATTTGGTTTTACTTTCATCCACCAAATAATGAACAAGTTCACACACTTTACCTCTGCTCATTCATTACATTAGTCTAAATTAAATTCCTGGGGTGACTGAATAAAAATGGACAAGAACATGAATACACTTGTATTGAACTCGGAGGAAGCGTTTGAAGCTAACTAATATCTAGACTGCCCTCTACAATCCTCTTAAGATCTACGTTGAAACTGGAACCTAGTCTTAATCTGCTTCCTCTATATGGCTGTCTCTCTTTGCTCTGTCAGTTAGGTGCCTTGATATACTTTCATGTATAGGATTCAAACTCACTTCCTGAAAGGCTGTGTCGCACCAAGTATAAATCTCAAACCATTTCCTTCATTGGTTAAGACCGATATTGAACTCTCCTTTTGGATCCCTAAATCAAAGGCTAGTGAAGTGATTTGAAGCAATGGGTTAGTGAGATAAGATCACTAAGTAGCTTGTCTAGAGCAGAGGTACAAACACAGCACTCCCAAGACTTGTGTTTCAGATTCTTGCTTTTATTCTTTATAGTGTTGTGACTTGCATCTGTGCAGCCTCAGTTTGAATAGAAGGGTTCTGTTGTGTCTTCCTAGAGGATGGATGATTTACAATACTGTACTTGAAACAAAAAGGTCAGAATGTTGAAACTTCCAAATAATTGATGAAGGATTAGTGGCTAGACCCTCCATTTTACTATTCAGAAATGTAGAAGGCAGTGAGAGAGGACAAATATTTATTTTGATGTTAAACTGAAATCTAGGATGTATTCACTAGAAACAAAACTGAAGGGACGAACCTGAACTTACCCAGTAAGAAATGCTGGTTTTCGTTGTGAAATGTTTTGCTACAGTTTGATGGTGTGGACTAATACACCCTTGTAGTCAGGAACTGGGCTGCATTCAATACGGGGGGGAAATGGTGTGTAACATTCAATTAAATGGAAACGGTGCTGTTTTTTTCAACGACCAGTTGAAAAAACGGGGAGCGATTGGGTTGGGGAACTCAGTCAGCATGGCCTCTGCCCTTTTAAATACGTCACTCATTGCTTCATGGGGTGGCAGGGTAGCCTAGTGGTTAGAGCGTTGGACTAGTAACCAAATGGTTGCAAGATCGAATCCCTGAGCTGACAAGGTAAAAATCTGTCATTCTGCCCCTAAACAAGGCAGTTAACCCACTGTTCCTAGGCCGTCATTGAAAATAAGAATTTGTTCTTAACTGACTTGCCTAGTTAAATAAAATAAAAAAGTCACACCCTACCAATCAGAGCAAACGTACATCAAAGTTGGCTCAAGAAAGTAGAAGGTTTTCAGATCCGTGTCGTTCAGGACAAACCGTCACACACCGTAGCAAACGTTTAATCGGAACTGAAAGTACCCCTGATATTTTAAATTGGTTTTGGGCTGCACCTGTCTTTACCTTTTTTGCTTATTCATGTGAACTAGTGTGTTACTGTGATGATGCCATACTGACTTGATAATAATACCAGACAACTGAGTTAGAATTACACATTTATTGTAAATAGTTCACCATCATATATCAATATTCACATACTGATGCACTTCCATTTCAGTATCTATCCGTAGTTTTATTTTGTGAGATGTTTTCATTAAAAGCAGATAAGAATTCCTGGTTGTTTGGATTGTTGTATTGTGTTAATTTGTTTTATAACAAAAACACACTTTATTTCCAAATACAAGGGGAAATCTTCCCCAATGAAAAACATTACATTGTAATGGCCTAAACCATGTCTCAACTTGTTCATGTATTGATGAGGAAATATTATACCTGCTATGCCCTGAGAAGCTACATTGTATCCTTTCTAACCTATCCAGTCTTGAGGACAGTGATTGTGGCTCTTGTATTTTTAATCTGGAGTATTCTGTCAGTTATCCTTTGTCAAAAGACAAATTCAATTGTAAAAAGGGCCTCCTGTCCCAATGGATTACTTTAACCACTTATCGCATAAATATAGACGTAGGAACTGTCCTATATTGTCACCAAGGTGGTGCTAGTGTAACTTGTTGCAAGCTGGTGGGAAACCCCTCCCCACCCACTAAATCCATTTATGTAAGGCCCTAATACACTAAAAATATCTACTCACTTAGGACGGCTACGCTACTGCTATGGCCACGTAACTTCACCCATGTTCGGCTGAATTCTGCTGTGGACACAGGATTTCTTTCAGGTCCACTTGTCCCTCGTCACCATTGCCATCTATTAGGACTTACTTCAAGGTATTTATGCTAAGTAAGTAATTGATTAATCTCCACCTGTAATCAAATGTGTCCTAGTGAAAGAGCTATGACCACCTGCCGATAACACACAATGTGTAGGCTATGGTGCCTAACACGACACCTTGGACTTGTTTGACTAACAAGGTTAGAACTGATTTTGGACACTAACCTACAGCGTAATTTGATGTTTCAAAACGAGTTAATAATGGTGATGGGTAGGCTTTTATTAATACTCATGTAAGTATTATTCCCTTATAATTACTGTGTTATGCCTGTTTAAATGTGTATACAATTCACTTATAATTCAGTTGAAGAATGTATCCATTTTTATTTTCTCAACTCAAGTTTGTATAAATATTTGTTGGAACAATTGCTTACATAGAACACAATAGAGTCTGAATCTAAGGGCGTCTTTACACTACACAAACTAGGTCCAAGAGATACTTATGGTAGTGTAAAGAGACGGATCTACACTGAACAGAAATGTAAACGCAACGTAAAGTGTTGGTCTCATGTTTCATGAGCTGAAATAAAGATCCCAGAAATGTTTTAATACGCACAAAAATAGTATTTCTGTTTTTTGTTTAAATTGCACAAATACATCGCTGTTAGTGAGCATTTCTCATTTTCCTAGATAATCCATCCACCTGACAGGTGTAGCATATCAAGAAGCTGATTAAACAGCATGATCATTACACAGGTGCACCTTGTGCTTGGACTATAAAGGACCACTCTCTAAATGGTGCAGTTTCATCACACAATACAATGCCTCAGATGTCTCAAGTTTTGAGGGGAAAATATAATGATCCAGCAGCAGTGAGGGCTCGTTAATACTGCACGGTACCGTCTTTCCAAGCTAGTCGAAAGACTTCCAGTTTGGTGTAGCACCATTTCGGTTCTCCGAACAGAGCCCTCAGTTCTCGTCCCGGGTTCTGGAAGGCGTTCTGCACCCTCATTGGGTCGTCGGCCAGCCTGTCCTCTGGGTTCAACCCCCAGTCCAATGGCCAGTCGGAGCGAGCCAACCAGGACCTTGAGACAACTTTGCACTGCCTGGTCTCCGCCAACCCCACCACCTGGAGCCAGCAGCTTGTGTGGGTGGAGTACACAACCATTCCCTGCTCTGCCATGGGCCTATCACCCTTTGAATGTTCCCCGGGGTATCAGCCCCTGCTCTTCACCGAGCAGGAGGTAGAGGTCGGCGTACCCAGATGTTTGTCCACCGCTGTCGTCGTACCCGGAGGAGAGCCTGGTCGGCCCTCCTCAAGACCACCTCCAGGTATCAACGACAAGCGGATCGCCATCAGACTCCGGCATCGTCTCGGGCAGAAGGTATGGCTATCCACCCGGGATCTGCCCCTCGGGGTGGAATCCCGCAATCTCTCCCCCTGTTGTTTTGGCCCGTTTCCCATCTCAAAACGATTAGTCCCTCTGCTGTTAATCTTCTCTTTCCCTGTACCCTTTGTATACACCCCACCTGTCATGTGTCCCGAGTTAAACCCACCCCTCTCCAGGAGTCGCCCATCTTCCCCATTATCCAGTGTATTTATACCAGTGTACTTTGTCAGCGTTTTTTTGTATCATCTCCTGCTTTTCCCCAGTCTCTTTTCTTGGGTTTTGACCCTTGCCTGTCCTGTCCCTGTTCCCGCCCGCCTGACCACTGCCTGCCCCTGACCCTGCCTGCACCATTGCCCCACCTCTGGATTACCGACCTCTGCCTGAATTGACCCTGAGCCTGCCTGCCGTCCTGTATCTTTGCCCCACTACTCTGGATTATCGACCCCTGCCTGCCTTCTAGGCACTGTATCTAACGTATACCCTCAATGCCCATCAATTGCTCTTAAAAAGTGACAGCATTGATGTGAACATTCATGAGTTTACGATAGCCCAACAATATGTTATACTTTGATGCGTATTGTAAATGGCTCCTTAATTGATATGGGCAGGAAGTGAATAAAATTCCAATTCCTAAACATCTGAATAAACTCCTGGCTTTGTCTTTCAGGTCAAGTCTACCTCAAAGACTTGACCCTTCCTTCTTCAAGAGAGCGAGAGTTGCACCCCTTCTGAAAAAACCTACACTCGATCCCTCCGATGTCAACAATTACAGACCAGTATCCCTTATTTCTTTTCTCTCCAAAACTCTTGAACGTGCCGTCCTTGGCCAGCTCTCCCGCTATCTCTCTCTGAATGACCTTCTTGATCCAAATCAGTCAGGTTTCAAGACTAGTCATTCAACTGAGACTGCTCTCCTCTGTATCACGGAGGCGCTCCGCACTGCTAAAGCTAACTCTCTCTCCTCTGCTCTCATCCTTCTAGATCTATCGGCTGCCTTCGATACTGTGAACCATCAGATCCTCCTCTCCACCCTCTCCGAGTTGGGCATCTCCGGCGCGGCCCACGCTTGGATTGCGTCCTACCTGACAGGTCGCTCCTACCAGGTGGCGTGGCGAGAATCTGTCTCCTCACCACGCGCTCTCACCACTGGTGTCCCCCAGGGCTCTGTTCTTGGCCCTCTCCTATTCTCGCTATACACCAAGTCACTTGGCTCTGTCATAACCTCACATGGTCTCTCTTATCATTGCTATGCAGACGACACACAATTAATCTTCTCCTTTCCCCCTTCTGATGACCAGGTGGCGAATCGCATCTCTGCATGTCTGGCAGACATATCAGTGTGGATGACGGATCACCACCTCAAGCTGAACCTCGGCAAGACGGAGCTGCTCTTCCTCCCGGGAAGGACTGCCCGTTCCATGATCTCGCCATCACGGTTGACAACTCCATTGTGTCCTCCTCCCAGAGCGCTAAGAACCTTGGCGTGATCCTGGACAACACCCTGTCGTTCTCAACCAACATCAAGGCGGTGGCCCGTTCCTGTAGGTTCATGCTCTACAACATCCGCAGAGTACGACCCTGCCTCACACAGGAAGCGGCGCAGGTCCTAATCCAGGCACTTGTCATCTCCCGTCTGGATTACTGCAACTCGCTGTTGGCTGGGCTCCCTGCCTGTGCCATTAAACCCCTTCAACTCATCCAGAACGCCGCAGCCCGTCTGGTGTTCAACCTTCCCAAGTTCTCTCACATCACCCCGCTCCTCCGTTCTCTCCACTGGCTTCCAGTTGAAGCTCGCATCCGCTACAAGACCATGGTGCTTGCCTACGGAGCTGTGAGGGGAACGGCACCTCAGTACCTCCAGGCTCTGATCAGGCCCTACACCCAAACAAGGGCACTGCGTTCATCCACCTCTGGCCTGCTCGCCTCCCTACCACTGAGGAAGTACAGTTCCCGCTCAGCCCAGTCAAAACTGTTCGCTGCTCAGGCCCCCCAATGGTGGAACAAACTCCCTCACGACGCCAGGACAGCGGAGTCAATCACCACCTTCCGGAGACACCTGAAACCCCACCTCTTTAAGGAATACCTAGGATAGGATAAGTATTCCCTCTCACCCCCCCCTTTAAGATTTAGATGCACTATTGTAAAGTGACTGTTCCACTGGATGTCATAAGGTGAATGCACCAATTTGTAAGTCGCTCTGGATAAGAGCGTCTGCTAAATGACTTAAATGTAAATGTAAATGTGTCATGTTACTTCTCTGTGATGGAGGAGGAAGAGACGCAGACAAACTGGAACATGAGTACTGAGTAGCCTACTGTCTTTTCACCAATGTAATTCTGTGTGATAGTTTGTATTCCCCGATAAGTTTATATTTTAGCTGCTTTCAATTCACCAGTGATGAGAGACAGGGAGCAGAGAGTGGAAACAAAGGATTTGTTATCGATTTACTCATTTCATAACCTTGTGCTTTCAGTTACTTTCAAACTTTACGACAGATGGCAACGGACTCCTGGACAGCTCAGTAAATGACTTCAACTTGACTGAAATGTACTTTCTATATGATGTACACTGCTCAAAAAAATAAAGGAAACACTAAAATAACACATCCTAGATCTGAATGAATGAAATATTTTTATTAAATACTTTTTTATTTACATAGTTGAATGTGCTGACAACAAAATCACACAAATTATCAATGGAAATCAAATGTATCAACCCATGGAGGTCTGGATTTGAAGTCACACTCAAAATTAAAGTGGAAAACCACACTAAATATACACTTTCTCAAATTGTTTTGTCTCATTCCGGTAACTTAGTTACCGGTCTTGATTGAATTGGGCCCAAAATCTACACTCAGCAGCATTCAGTTTAATAGTCCTTGGGCAAGTTCCTGGTTAGAGAGTTGTAATGAATAGCTATGAGTGGTTAACATTAACAGTATTTAGCTGGGTTGGGTTTAAATTCAATTCCAATAAATTAATTTACTAAATTCAATTTGAAGTGATGTCCACTCACAGCAGCGCAGTGAGACTTAGCATGCATTGTGATTGGTCAGGAACGGTGGGTGTCTAACTACTCTGATTGGCAGGGAACCAGGAACAGTGGAAGCCTAACTACTCTGCTTGGTCCCTAAGGTGCTGAAGGACATGATGAAGGCCATCAATGCTGGGATTAACAATGTGCCCCTGCTGGTGCTGCTGGGACTCAAGACAAGAAGCACCGACAGTCAGACTCTGGCTCCTCTGCTTAACTCAATCATTATACACAATTCAGCATATGACAATAGACTCCTTATGTCCTAGAACATTTGTTATGTGCTCTATGGTTCAACTACTGTACATCTTAATAAAGCTTTATTCAATTATGTTTGAGATTGTACTTTTAAATGTCACCCCAAAGTTATGTCTTATCCAGTTATGTCTTATCTTGTCCCTGTCTTATCCAAAATTGATCTATTCATGGCCCTCAAACTTTGTTGACAGGACTGTATCAGAAATAAATCTGTACACACATACAATAGATACTTGTTTGGATTGGTGTGCTGTTTACTATACCATGCTGTTCGTCTCTTCACACAGCCACAGTGTCTCCTTCGCTATGAGTCTACCATGCAACGAGACTACCCCACAGTTTACTTGACTGTTTTTAACAAAGAACCCTGCCTCTTCCTCTCTTTCTTTTCTATCTCTCTCTCTCTCGCTCAGATGGCAGAAATGGACTGGCAGCACATCTGGAGGATGAAGTACTTTAACAAGCCTGTGTACTGCAGCGTATGTCGGAGCATGCTACTGGGCCTCAGGAAATGAGGCCTTTCCTGCATCTGTAAGCGCTCTATCCCATCACTAGGCGGCGATCTCTGTGTCTGATATTCATAGACCGGAGTTCTGTGTGTCCCGGTAGACTGTAGTTCTGTGGTCACTAACTGAACTCTGGTCATTGAGAGAGCTACAGTGTATAGGCCTAAGGGCATACAAGCTTTTGTCCCAGCCCAGCAATTGACTGATTTAACTAACCAAGTCCTGTATCAGTAGTTGATTAGTTGAATCGTGTGTTGGGGCTGGGTTGGAATAAAAGCCTGCATGTCCGATAGCTATTCAGGACCAGGGTTGGTGATCACTGCTGTTGTTCTTTATGCCCCCTGATTGCTGCACAGATGTGTGCCATATGATTCTCAAAACTAAGCCTGGTAGGGCCACAATGTCAATCAACCATCATTAACTTATTATTTATGCATTTAACATGATTCAGCTTCCCTGCCCCTGCACTCACAATGCCCACCCTCCTTAAGTGCAGCTTTAGTAAACAACGCGAGACTTTAAATATGAAACGTTTTCATCAGTACAGTTGATCCAATATTCTGCCTATGGAAGAGAGTTGCACATTGTTGATACTGCCAACAACTTTCAAAAACAACAAAACATTTCCAAAGAGAAATGCTTAAGTGTTTTTTTTCTTCTCTCCCGATCAGTATATAAGTACACCGTCCATGGTCGCTATGCCAACAAGAACCTTGATCCATCAAATCAAACTTCATTTGTCACATGCGCCGAATACAATGTGTAGACCTTTAAATTCTTACTGACAAGCCCTTAACCAACAGTGCAGTTCAAGAAAGCTTTAAGAAAATATTGACCAAATAAACTAAATAAAGAATAATAACAAGTAACACAATAAAATAATAATACCAAGGCTATATACAGGGGTACCGTTAGCGAGTCAATGTGCGGGGTACAGGTTAGTGGAGGTAATTTGTACATGTAGGTATGGGTGAAGTGATAATAAACAGCGAGTAGCAGCAGTGTAAAAAAACAAATGGAGGGGGGTCAATGTAAATAGTCCGGTGGCCATTTGATTAATTGTTCAGCAGTCTTACGGCTTGGGGGTAGAAACTGTTAAGGAGCCTTTTAGTCCTAGATTTGGCGCTCCGGTACCGGTTGCCACGTGGTAGCAGAGAGAACAGTCTATGACTTGGGTGACTGGAGTTTTTGACCATTTTTGGGGCTTTCCTCTGACACCGCCTAGTATATTTGTCCTGGATGGCAGGAAGCTTGGCCCCAGTGATGTACTGGGCCGCGCTCACTACATTTACATTTACATTTAAGTCATTTAGCAGACGCTCTTATCCAGAGCCTGGAGCGCCTTAAGGTCAGATGCCGAGCAGTTACCAAACCAGGCGGTAATGCAACCGGTCAAGATGCTCTCGATGGGGCAGCTGTAGAACTTTTTGAGGATCTGGGGACCCATGCCAAATCTTTTCAGTCTCCTGAGGGGGAAAAAGTGTTGTCATGTCCTCTTCAATACTGTCTTGGTGTGTTTGTGCCCAAACATTAGTTAAATCCAAAAAACAGATTGGGGTGAGGCTCAAAAGAGTTCTAATGTCCTTCATATTTCAATGTAAAATTATGATTTTACATTTTGATTAATCTGCGCACCTGATCACTTTTATGTATATTTCAAGAATGTGTTTTCAGTCAGCGAAATTGAATCTTGCTCTGGTGGCTATAGTGTTGATATGGGTTTGTGGATGTTGTCCCTCTGTCTGCTCCAGGTGCCGGCTCATGGCTGGGTCATTGCTGACTGTGACTCCAGTAAGTGTCCCTTCTGCAACAAGAAGATCAAGACCCTGGAAGGGAAGCACTGGGTGTGTGTGTGTGTGTGTGTGTGTGTGTGTGTGTGTGTGTGTGTGTGTGTGTGTGTGTGTGTGTGTGTGTGTGTGTGTGTGTGTGTTTACTTGCTTGAATGTAGGTGTACACACAGGCTGCCACTAGTCTTTACAATGACTGTCTTGTTTTAGCGCCATGACAAATGTGTGATCTTTGGGTCATCATTGTGCTACTGCGGGTCTCTAAGAGACCACATTCTGCCACCGTTGGCCATATACTCAGTCTCCAAGGTCAGCCATTAAACCCATGACAAGCCCATGACTCTGTTCCACAACATTTTGCAAATGAAGTCACGCTGTTAATTGCCATAAAGACTTTTCTTCCACTAAAAGCAAAAAATGCAAGCAGATTTTGTCACCCACTAAAACTCCAGTATGTGTTAAATGTGTTTATTCCTTGCCATGCTCCTAACTCTCTGTCCCTGGGTTTCTAGAGAAGGATGAAGAGGGAAGGAGGAATTCCACGGAGGACACTAGCCTAGAGGACATCACCCCAGACGGGCACATTCTGCAGGTACTTCCTAAAACCTAAAAGGGTTATTCGGCTGTCCCCATTTTGGTTCCAGGTAGAACCCTTTTGGTTCCAGCTGGAACCCTTTTTGGTACCTTGTGGAACCTTATTCACAGAGGTTCTACATGTAACCTAAAAGGGTTCTACTGAAACCTAAACAGGTTTATCCTATGGGGACAGCCCAAAACAACTTTTGGAACACTTTTTTTCTAAGAGTGTAGGGTCCCCGAACTATCAATGTCAGGGGTATGCATATCCACCTCACACAAAATACCAGTCCTATCTATTAGCCTGGGCACCAATGTGTGAAAGCCAGTAATCCATTTTAATTTTATATGGATCTGCGAATGTCAGTCATATTTCCTGGAATTTGGGGAATTAACAGATTCATATGTTCTCCTCCCCATCTCCCTTTGCAGATTTCTCCAATTCCAGACACCCACCCTCTTCTGGTCTTTGTGAACCCAAAGAGTGGAGGGAAGCAGGGGGAGAGGTAAGAACAGAGCAGCACAGACATCATAAAATATCTCCTAGCCTGCACTAATAGCATGTTGTCCTGTGACTGTGAGGGAATATTATGTCATGGCATGTATGTTTCAGAGTGATGACGAAGTTCCACTATTTATTGAACCCACGGCAGGTCATCAACTTCTCCAGCGGAGGACCTGGACCCTGGTAAATACAAGTGCAGTTTGACCATCTCGGGGTGGGAGGGAAGTGGACTGTACAATTACATAAACTATCTGTTATGTCCTTGTTACGACAGTAACTGTCTTATGTCGAAGGGTTCATGTAAGGTTCATGTAATGTGCTACCTTTTTTTAACCAATTTCCAATTTGGAGATCTGTGTGACATATTTAGTTAAATTATATCTTAATTCTTATTATCTGTTATTTCCACTATGAATGTGTATCGTTGTGTGCTCTTGCTTTGGCTTGCTCTTTGGGGTTTGGGCCGGGTGACTGTAAAAACACTTTGACAACTGCTGATGTAAATGGGGGGGTTGAGGAGAGCTCATTGGTTCCTATGGACCTCTGGCATGTGCAGGGGATTCAAAAGCATATGACAATGTATAGTATTTTCATGTGTTCTGTTCTCTACCACAGACCCGAGTGACAAGTGGATTGAGGTGGTGGGGTTGTCGGGGCTATCGAAATGGGTCAGATCTATTCTGGGCTGAAGTGTGCTGGACACAGACAGGCTCAAACCTCACAGATCACTATCAGGTAGATTATAATGCTCTATACACAAGTCTTAAAGGTTTTATGCCTTTTACCTTTTGTTAATTAAAATGGATCTGTCTCTCTGTCTTGTTACCTTTCTCAGGACATATAAAGCCCTGCCTATGTAGATTGATGGTGAGCCCTGCCTATGTAGATTTATGGTGAGCCCTGCCTATGTAGATTGATGGCGAGCCCTGCCTATGTAGATTGATGGTGAGCCCTACCAATGTAGATTGATGGTGAGCCCTACCAATGTAGATTGATGGTGAGCCCTACCAATGTAGATTGATGGTGAGCCCTACCAATGTAGATTGATGGTGAGCCCTACCTATGTAGATTGATGGTGAGCCCTACCTATGTAGATTGATGGTGAGCCCTACCAACGTAGATTGATGGTGAGCCCTACCAATGTAGATTGATGGTGAGCCCAACCAATGTAGATTGATGGTGAGCCCTACCAATGTAGATTGATGGTGAGCCCTACCAATGTAGATTGATGGTGAGCCCTACCAATGTAGATTGATGGTGAGCCCTACCAATGTAGATTGATGGTGAGCCCTGCCTATGTAGATTGATGGTGAGCCCTGGATGCAGCCTCCTTGCACGTGCTAATAAGTAAGTGCTAATATTAATATGCTTTTGTACCTGATATAATAAATGCAATATATTAAGTGAGGTTGGCCTTGGGATCTTTATGACAAATTGAATTAGAGTGTGACAAAACTCAAGGCACATTTTTTCTTAAGAAACATTGTTGATGTTGTCCTATATTTATATTGTATTTTTGTTTTTTTGTATTTATATTGTTTAAAAATGTTTAATCCCAGGCCCCCGTCCCCGCAAGAGGCCTTTTGCCTTTTGGTAGGCCGTCATTGTAAATATGAATTTGTTCTTAACCGACTTGCCTACTTAAATAAAGGTTAAATAAAAATTTAAATAAATGTTGGCTTGTTGTTTTAGCAGTGTCCCCAATTAGGCCCATTCTCATGACTCAAGATTGTTTCTGTCACGACTTCCACCAAAGTTAATGCATACAGCAGCACGCAACTATGTTGCAAAGTCTCTGCACAGCCATGGCTCGTGTGCTGCAAACCATAGAGCGATGGGAGAGAGGCGGTTTTCCAGCAACCCCATCATCATCACCCCAGCTCCCACAACAACCCACACCGCTGTCCACCCCTCCTTCACCTGGATCCAGTGGGATTTGGCTCGTGCTCCCGAGGGTATTAGATGGAATGGCTGCCATGTGCCAGGGGTTCCTACTCTAGCTGGGGCTCTACCTGGCAACTGTTCACCCAGCTCCTTCGGGAAGCGAGAATGTAAATGCTCTCATCTCCTGTCTGAATGGTAGAGCACTCGAATGGACCAACGCAGTCTGGGGAAGGGAAGGACCGACGTTGGACAATTATGAGGATTTTACCTGCCGCTTCCGGGCAGTTTTGGATCATCCAACTGAAGGGAGAGCTACGGGGGAACGCTTGTATCATCTCAGACAGGGGATGAGGAGCGCACAAGACTTCGCTCTGGACTTTTGAACTCTGGCCTCTGGTGCAGGATGGAATGAGCGGGCCCTGATTGACAACTACAGGTGTGGTCTACGCGAGGACGTTTGTAGGGAGCTAGCCTCCACCCTTACCTTTGACCAGCTGGTGGAACTATCCATCAGGCTGGATAACCTGTTGGCCTCCCGTGGACATCCGGATCAGTTCTATCCACCAGCACCTCAGATCCGACACCGATGGAGCTAGGAGGTGCTGCTATGAGGGGGACCGGAGGGGAGGTAATTCCCTGCAACACCTGTGGCTGCATAGGGCACACTGCTGGACGGTGCTGGGGAGGTTCTCCAGGGAGTCGAGGCAGCAGGCAGGGCACTGGTGGATCTTCCCAGGTGAGTAGGCACCCGACTCACCCAGAGCTCCCTGTTGCGCACATGTGTGTATGTATAGAATTTCCTGAGTTTTCCTCACATTACCAGCATAAGGCGCAAGTAGATTCAGGTGCAGCTGGGAACTTTATTGACCGTTCATTTGCAATTAGATTAGGGATCCCTATTGTTCCTGTTGATGTGCCCTTCCCTGTACAGGCCTTAGATAGTCGTCCTTTAGGGTCGGGACTGATCAGGGAGGTCACAGCTCCACTATGTATGATAACGCAGGGGGATCTTAAGGAGATAATTAGTCTCTTTCTGATCGATTCACCTGCGTCTCCTGTGGTGTTGGGGCGTCCCTGGTTGGCCGATCATGACCCCACTATTTTGTGGAAACAGTGGGCTCTCAAGGGATGGTCACGTCAGTGCTCAGGGAGGTGTGTGTGTTTCCATAGGTGCAACTACAGTGGAGAGTCCAAACCATGTCTCCAGCATGCACATCCCCCCCTGAATATGCCGATTTGGCTCTCGCCTTCTGTAAAAAGAAGGCGACTCAATTACCACCCCATTGACGGGGGTCGACTGGTCGACTGTTGGAGCATGACCTCTACGTCAAGGCTGAGAAATGTCTGTTCTTACAACAGTCCGTCTCCTTCCTAGGGTACCGCCTGTCCGTGACAGGGGTGGAGATGGAGAAGGACTGTATTTCAGCCGAGTGTAATTGGCAGACTCCAACCACGGTAAAGGAGGTGCAGCAGTTTTTAGGGTTTTCCAACTACTACCGGAGGTTTATCCGGGGCTTTGGTCAGGTAGCGGCTCCCATTACCTCTTTGCTAAAGGGGGACCTGTGCGACTGCAGTGGTCAGCTGGGGCGGACAGGGTTTTTGGTCAACTGAAGTTTCTGTTTACCTCGGCTCCCGTACTGGCTCATCCTGATCCCTCTTTGGCATTTATAGTAGAGGTGGACGCGTCCGAGGCTGGGATAGGAGCTGTGCTGTCTCAGCGCTCGGGTACGCCACCAAAACTCCGCCCCTGTGCTTTTTTTTCGAAGATGCTCAGCCCGGCGGAGCGAAACTATGATGTGGGTGATCGGGAGCTGTTGGCTGTTGTCAAGGCTCTGAGGCATTGGCTTGAGGGGGCTAAAACACCCTTTCCTCATTTGGACTGACCACCGCAATCTGGAGTACATCCGGGCAGCGAGGAGACTGAACCCTCGCCAGGCGAGGTGGGCCATGTTTTTCACCCGTTTTGTTTTCACCCTTTCCTACAGACCAGGTTCCCAGAACGTGAAGGCAGACGCACTGTCCCGGATGTATGTCACAGAGGAGCGGTCCACGGATCCCACTCCCATACTTCCTACTTCTTGCCTGGTGGCACCGGTGGTATGGGAGGTGGACGCGGACATCGATCGGCGTTACGTACAGAGCCCACTCCCACCCAGTGTTCAGTCTGTACGTTCCTTCTGATGTCCGCGATCATTTGATCTGTTGGGCTCACACGTCACCCTCCTCTGGTCATCCTGGCATCGGTCGGACAGTGCGCTGTCTTAGTGGGAAGTACTGGTGGCCCACTTTAGCTAAGGACGTGAGGGTTTATGTTTCCTCCTGCTCGGTGTGCGCTCAGTGCAAGGCACCTAGACACCTGCCCAGAGGGAAATTACAACCCCTACCCGTTCCACAACGGCCGTGGTCACACCTATCGTGGATTTCGTGACGGATCTTCCTCCGTCCTTTGCCCGCTCTCCCTACGGTTCTACAGTCTGCGGAGGCCCTTTTCACCCATGTCTTTCGGCACTACCGTGTGCCGGAAGTTGATAGTTTCTGATCGGGGTCCTCAGTTCACATCTTGGTGTCTGGAGGGCGTTTATGGAATGCCTGGGGGTCTTGGTCAGCCTCACCTCAGGTTTTCACCCCGAGAGTAACAGGCAAGTGGAGAGGGTTAACCAGGATGTGGGTAGGTTTCTGCGTTCCTATTGCCAGGACCGGCCGGGGGAGTGGGCAGAGAATGGGCAGAGATGGCCCAAAACTCCCTCTGCCACTCCTCCATCTCCTTTTCAATGTGTACTAGATTATCAGACGGTCCTGGCACCATTCCATCAGAGCCAGATTGTGGCACCTGCGGTGAACGAATGGTTTCGGCGCTCGGAAGAAACATGGGACGCTGCGCATGTGCGCCTGCAACGGGCCATCAGGCGGCAGAAGGCGACCGCCACCGGGTCTGGCTCTCGACCCGAAACCTACCCCTTTGCCTGCCCTGCCGGAAGCTGGGTCCGCGGTTTGTGGGGCCATTTAAAGTCCTGAGGAGACTGAACGAGGTTTGTTATAGGTTACAGCTCCCTCCTGATTACCGTATTAACCCCTCGTTCCATGTGTCTCTCCTCAGGCCGGTGGTGGCTAGTCCGCTCCAGTAGTCTGAGGTGCAGGAGGTTCCTCCACCCCCTCTGGACATCGAGGTGGCCCCGGCATATACTGTGCGAGCCATCATGGACTCAAGGCGTCGGGCGAGGGGTCTTCAGTACCTCGTGGAGTGGGAGGGGTACGGTTCGGAGGAGAGATGCTGGGTGCCGGTAGAGGACATCCTGGACCTTTCCTTACTGCAGGAATTTCACTGTCTCCACCCGGATCGTCCTGCACCTCGTCCTCCGGTTCGTCCCAGAGGCCGGTGTCGGCGCGCGGCTCCACGACTTCCGCTGAAGTTGGTGCCTCTCCTTGTTCGGGCAGCGTTCGGCGGTCGACGTTACCGGCTTTCTAGCCACCACGGTTCTACAATTATTTTTCCATTTGTTTTGTCTGTATTGTACACACCTCGTTCCCATTACGTTTGTTATTTATTTTTATTATTTCCCTATTTAACCCTCTGGAGCCATCATGGTTTTGTGAGTGTTTATTGTTGTCAGTTATCTTGTTTATGTGATTCTGGATTTTAGTTCTCCTTGATGGAAGATTATTTTTGAGTAAAGTTACTATTATTACTCATCTTTGTGTCCTGCGCCTGACTCCGCGTTACCCACGTCACCTAGACTGACAGTTTCAGAAACACAATTTGATTTACTGGAGATCAGCATTTCCCAAAACCTCACCCGACAGACCACATTTTTGTTTTTGCCATACACTGACACACCAGACACAATTAGTCTAGGGCTTGGTGATTACATTACTTGAATCAGGTGTGTCAGTGTAGGGATAAAACAAAAATGTTTCCCCAACACCAGAATGTATAGGGATAGACTGTGTTGTAGACTGTGACGGCATCGTAAACCCTCTTTATTTTACACTCTGTGTTTAGATCCACGTCACACACAAGAACCAAGCCAACATGCTTGGCTGTTCCTGCCTAACCTTCAGGCTTCTTCCACCTCAAATAAAGCTCCAGGTGTAATGTTACGTTGTCCCTAGTTGCTGGTCTTGGGTCAGTTTTGCAATAATGGTTAAGGTTAAGATTGGGGAGGGGAAGCTGATCCTATATCTGTACCAAGGGGAAACTTCACCCAGGAACAGAAGTCCGCTGACTCTGCTCAAGGTCCATTGCCATAAAGAAATAGACCTTTGAGCGGAAACATTCTGAATCATGTCCGTCTGAATTGCTTCCAGAAACACGAGTAGCCATTGATTAACATTGAAGCTCAACTCATTTCAGTGAACAAAGAACTCTAACTAACCCAGGCTTTTGTTGATTTGAGTAGGTTCCTTATGTTAAGCTTGATATCTGCTTATTGTTTAAGTTGTTATAATTTATAATTCCATTCCATGAGTTGGATTACTATTATGCCTTATTGTTTTATCTCATTACAATAATAGACCTGTGTGTTTACCAGCTTTCTATAGCATTTTCACAACAAACGTTTTTGTATCCATATTGATTAATGCGAAATGCCAATAGTCTGTGTCTCTATAATTGTTGTTCACTGTCATAAACCGAATTAAGTACGTTTGACTTCCTCAGCAAATTTCCTGTAGTGTCGACAGATCAGACAGCTGAGGGTATCATTAGGATTGTCCGACATTCAGAAGCTCACTTCCTCTTTATCGCTGACCTCATCTTTCTCTGCTTAGTGAGGCTGCTTCCAAACCACAACTACTGAGATGCTGTCCTCATGAAAAAGAGACATGGCTTTTCTCATAAAAAAAGAATAGTATGTGTATTCATGTAAGAGATTTTTTTTTAAGTACTTGAAAAACAGACAGCAATTTTATCTCCGCCTTTCTCAAGGTCAGTTACCAGAGGGATATCGTTGTACGTGACTGAATGTAGTTTTATAAAGGGTGTCTATGGTGGTTGAGCAGCTGTCATAGCGGTGCTGTGTAATCCTGAAAGGTTTTGTGTTTGTTGGCCGTGGATTGGCTTTAACATGGGAGTCTTTCCACAGAGTCAGCATGGATGGAGCGCAGGGCCTGCTATTCCCGGTCCGGGAGGGCTAGCCTGGCACCCTATTCCCTATGGGACCTGGCCAAAAGTAGTGCACAATATAGGGAATAGGGTGTCATTTTGGACATATACCTAGCATTCAGGAGGCTCCTTTAAAATGACTGCAACACTAGAACTAGCTAGATGGTAGTGTTTCAATGTAATCTTGCATGAGAGAGGCCAAAATAGGTTGAAATAGAACAGTTCAATACCCATGACACCCAAATAGCTTCTCTAATTGGAGATTTCCCATTTACATGCTGCACTGTTTAGTCACAACACTGTTTAGTTATAACGAGCAAATGAGTGCTAATTGAGAAATACACACTCCATCCTTCCAAAGGTCACATGAAAAGGGGATGCTCTCCATATGTAGCATAGGGTACCTATTTGTGTCTGACTACATGTGTACAGTACATTACATGGTATACTTTACCAAAAGAGAAGTATGAAGACGAGTAACGTGATCTGTAAATGAAGGTACTCAGCTCACTTTTGGGGCCCCTTGACTTCTCAAACTTGGGAAGAACTCTTTCTAGGACAATTTGTGAGATTCTCTATGTGCATAACTTGCTACAGGCTTCACTTCAAAAGTCATGGTTTGGTTGGCTCCTTCTTCAAAGACAAGACAAATACTGCAGAACATGTCCTAGCGAACATATTTCCTTCAATGACAATTATACGTTATGACTCATGAGAGATCATAGAACCAAATAACTGTAAAATAACTGGATACAAGTTAATTGGTCTTGATCAAATACGCTTTTTTCCCTCACTTATCCATGATATTGTTTTGGAAGCAATATTTCCTGATGGTTGTCAATGGAACGGCAAGATGGCACAGCCATCTCTCATTTGCCTATGATGACATCTGGTGGTGCATTTTATGGTACTCCCTAGTGACGCAGCGGTCTAAGGCACTACATCTCAGTGCTAGAGGCATCACTACAGACACCCTGGTTCGAATCCAGGCTGTATCACAACCGGCCATGATTGGGAGTCCCATAGGCCCAGCGTCGTCCGGGTTTGGCCGGTGTAGGCTGTCATTGTAAATAAGAATTTGTTCTTAACTGACTTACCTAGTTAATTAAAGGTTAAATAAATAATAATAATAATGCTACAGGTGAGAAAAGCATTCTGTCAAAAAAATGTACAAATCCACTGTCACAGTTAAAGGGGAAAACAGTTCAATGGATACTATTCAGTTGGATTAAAGCTGATTTACTGTACCCACCTGGTCAGCTTCACTTATTGATATGCTGTATGAGTTAGTTACTGTGTACAAAGAATTTTCAAAGGGCATTTGAACCTCGGCAAGACGGAGCTGCTCTTCCTCCCTGGGAAGGACTGCCCGTTCCATGATCTCGCCATCACGGTTGACAACTCCATTGTGTCCTCCTCCCAGAGCGCTAAGAACCTTGGCGTGATCCTGGACAACACCCTGTCGTTCTCAACTGACATCAAGGCGGTGGCCCGTTCCTGTAGGTTCATGCTCTACAACATCCGCAGAGTACGACCCTGCCTCACACAGGAAGCGGCGCAGCTCCTAATCCAGGCACTTGTCATCTCCAGCCTGGACTACTGCAACTCGCTGTTGGCTGGGCTCCCTGCCTGTGCCATTAAACCCCTACAACTCATCCAGAACGCCGCAGCCCGTCTGGTGTTCAACCTTCCCAAATTCTCTCACGTCACCCCGCTCCTCCGCTCTATCCACTGGCTTCCAGTTGAAGCTCGCATCCGCTACAAGACCATGGTGCTTGCCTACGGAGCTGTGATGGGAACGGCACCTCAGTACCTCCAGGCTCTGATCAGGCCCTACACCCAAACAAGGGCACTGCGTTCATCGACCTCTGGCCTGCTCGCCTCCCTACCACTGAGGAAGTACAGTTCCCGCTCAGCCCAGTCAAAACTGTTCGCTGCTCTGGCCCCCCAATTGTGGAACAAACTCCCTCACGACGCCAGGACAGCGGAGTCAATCACCACCTTCCGGAGACACCTGAAACCCCACCTCTTTAAGGAATACCTAGGATAGGATAAAGTAATCCTTCTCACCCCCCTTAAAAGATTTAGATGCACTATTGTAAAGTGGCTGTTCCACTGGATGTCATAAGGTGAATGCACCAATTTGTAAGTCGCTCTGGATAAGAGCGTCTGCTAAATGACTTAAATGTAAATGTAAATGTAATTTGTGAATTCTCTATAGATTAAAATACAGATTCATTGCTCTGGTCAAGGAACAATAGTTCAGTTTTTTTTCTAAATGTAATGAATTATTTATCCAAATATACCATTACTCATTGCAGAGCCTTGATTTTTAACCTTGCCCTAACCCAGGCAGTAATGCTTTTCACATGAGGGGGCAGAATAGCAATGATGGTGAAAGGCTGAATTGAGCTCTCAATTTCTAGCAGAATAAACAACACTATCAGTTCTTTAACATCTGCCCAACTTACTGACATTTTTTAAACTCTTCACAACCTATGCTAACCTGATATAGTCTACTGGGCATGCGGGGGGGTTACAGGAGGCGTCGGGGTGGGGTGTGGGGGGTGGCATGGGAGAGGGTAACAGGAGGGGGTGGGGTGCGAGGGGTTCAGGCAGGGGGCCATAGGAAAAGATTATCAGGGGCATTGGGTTGCGGGGGGGCATGGGTGAGGGTTACGGGAAGCGTTGGGTTGCGGTGGAGGGGGGCATGGGAGTGGGTAACAGGAGGGGGTGTGGTGCGAGGGGTTCAGGCAGGGGGCCATAGGAATGGATTATCGGGGGCGTTGGGTTGCGGGGGGGCATGGGAGAGGGTTTACGGGAGGCGTTGGGTTGCGGGTGAGAGGGTGGGGCAAGGCTTATGTTACTCTGCCTTTTTTATGGGAACACGTAGAGAAGTTTTCTACCAGAACATGACCCACCCCACCCACCCCCTCTTTCCCCATATCTGTCGCTTTCGGTGCTTCCACTCTCTCTTTCCTCATCTCTCTCTCTCTTTCTGCCCACCCATAATTCCCTTCCTCTATCTGTCTGTCACCCACACTCTGACTTTCTCTCCCCCTTTCACTCTATCTCTCTTTCCCTTTCTCTCCCTGCCCATAGTGGTGCCTAGAGACAGGGGAAATGCCCCCGTAACTCAAGTCCCTCAACTCACATGTCCACTCACAGGCACACTGATACGGCCCCTTGGTGTTGTTGGCCAGACACACAAACCGTCTATGTCTCAAGGTGCAGAACATGTTCAAACGACACATGAGTTACAGTATAGCGATTCATGCATCCCCTTCATTTGGAACACAATACAGAAAATATATCTAATTTTGGAACATTTATCAAAATACATTCATGCCCTCTAATGCAAATATATCAAAGTGTGTGAATACTGTCTGGCAATCAGACATGACTGGCCAGGTATTTTATGTAGTGCCCAAATGGCACAGAGTTCAAGCACACTCATCAATCACATGCTGCACTTGTTGACTAATCAGACTGATATACAGCCATGATGTTGAGCACCAGTTGTTAACCATGCGCCCATATCGAAATAAACCCCATACACATTATGAAGGAGGGGCAAAACATCCACTCAGCACATTTAGACCTTTGGCCCAGCTGCAGTCAAAAAGTAAGTGAAGCCTTGTTCACATTGGCAATTTGAAGTGATTCGATCCTATTTTCTTGCATATCCAATTTGAATCTGTTCTTTTTCCTGCAGTGTGAATAGCCAAAAAGCACATGGAATTGGATATTTCAAGACATATTTGAAAACGTAAACGTTTGAAATCGGATATAAATCTATAGCCGCCGGAAGTTTAAGGGTTGGGGTGCTGGGATAATTTTGACGAGGGGGGAAGGGGGCTATATCGGTCTGCTAATACAGGACTAGTAAAGGTCCAGTGCACTACTTTTGTGATTTATAAATATATATATATATATATATATTGATTCAGTTTTTTCAGGGGGTGCTGAAGCACCCTCAGCGCCCCTACTTCCCACGGATATGTACCAATCTGATTCCTAGCCATGTGACTTGTCTGAATGGTCAAATCTGATTTATTTGCCCTCAAGTGGTTTTTAGACCCAGTATTTGGCATATCTTGTTGCTTGCTAGCTACTGTTGATCGTTTGACAAGAACATGTGGGAGCTAACTAGCTTGTTAATTGTTCACAAATTAATGAATGTGCTAGAAAACGAAAAAGATACCTAGCTAGTTGGAACATCTAGAATGATCCAAACACACCAAGACAGTCGTGAAGAGGGCACGACAAAACCTATTCCTCCCCAGGAAACTCAAAAGATTTGGCATGGGTCCTGAGATCCTCAAAAGGTTCTACAGCTGCAACATCGAGAGCATTGGTTGCATCACTGCCTGGTACGGCAATTGCTCGGCCTCTGACTGCAAGGCACTACAGAGGGTAGTGCGTATGGCCCAGTACATCACTGGGGCTAAGCTGCCTGCCATTCAGGACCTCTACACCAGGCGGTGTCAGAGGAAGGTTCTAAAAATTGTCAAAGACCCCAGCCACCCCAGTCATAGACTGTTCTCTCTACTACCGCATGGCAAGCGGTACCGGAGTGCCAAGTGTAGGACAAAAAGGCTGAACAGGTAATCAGATGGCTACCCGGACTATTTGCATTGTGTGACCCCCCTCTTTTTTACGCTGCTGCTACTCTCTGTTTATCATATATGCATAGTCACTTTAACTATACATTCATGTACATACTACTTCAATTGGGCCGACCAACCAGTGCTCCCGCACATTGGCTAACAGGGCTATCTGCATTGTGTCCCACCACCCGCCAACCCCTCTTTTATGCTACTGCTACTCTGTTCACCACATATGCATAGTCACTTTAACCATATCTACATGTACACACTACCTCAATCAGCCTGACTAACTGTATGTAGCCTCGCTACTTTTATAGCCTCGCTACTGTATATAGCCTGTCTTTTTACTGTTGTTTTATTTCTTTACTTACCTATTGTTCACCTAATAGCTTTTCTGCACTATTGGTTAGAGCCTGTAAGTAAGCATTTCACTGTAAGGTCTACACCGGTTGTAATCGGCGCATGTGACAATCTTTGATTTGATTTATCCTTCGAGAATTTAAAAGTGTTCTTACACTATGATTTTGAACATTCAAAGCAACTGGGAAACGTCGATGGCAGGCATTGTTGTCACCTTAGCTTGCTATACAACTTCTGAGTGATAGGAAGCACAAGCATAGCCACGAAGTCATAAACCCTGTCTATTTCTACAATGTTAAACCTAAGCCTAACCTTAACCATACTGCTAACCCTAACATACTGTAGAATTCCATTCATTCCTATGGAGGGATGCTCCTACTGGGGAGTGTCAATCTGGCCGTCTGGTGGCTTCAAAGCCTCTCAATAGGGCCCCACAGTGGTGGTGTCATAATACCCATCAAATCTGGCAGTCAAACAGGGTAATGGTCCCAATTGTTCTTCCACCATTCAATTTTCCCATTGGGGATTTCAGAAACACTTAAAATAAGGTATGTGTTTTGTGTAGGCTTACCCTGGCGTGAAGCTTTGATAACAATGTAAATCTCTCTCGAACAAGGTGATTTTCGTTAGTCTATGTCAATTTAAAACTTGCACAAAACAGTTCACAGAATTGTCAATTTAAAGAAACTTAGCCAATTTATTCATTACTAGATTTAGCCTTCACTACATCTTACTTTCGTCCTGATTTTTTATTTTATTTTTTATTTTATTTAATCTTTATTTAACCAGGTAGGCAAGTTGAGAACAAATTCTCATTTACAATTGCGACCTGGCCAAGATAAAGCAAAGCAGTTCGACACATACAACGACACAGAGTTACACATGGAGTAAAACAAACATACAGTCAATAATACAGTATAAACAAGTCTATATACGATGTGAGCAAATGAGGTGAGATAAGGGAGGTAAAGGCAAAAAAAGGCCATGGTGGCAAAGTAAATACAATATAGCAAGTAAAACACTGGAATGGTAGATTTGCAATGGAAGAATGTGCAAAGTAGAAATAAAAATAATAGGGTGCAAAGGGGCAAAATGGTGTCCAGGCATCATGGCATTTGTCGTTCTTATGATAGCTACATTAGCAGCTAATTAATGTTTCATTTTGTGGGGGTAAATACAGGCAAATATATTGATAAAAGTCCCCATGTCCTACAGAGATTTACACGGTTCTCAAAGCATCACACCAGGGTAAGCATACATGAAACACAGCCCTTATTTTACTTGTTTCTAAAATCCCCTATGGGAAAAATGAATAGTGGAAAAAATATTGGAACCATTTCCCTGTTTGACCTCTAGGTTTTATGGGTATTATGACTCTATGGCCAATGCATGTAGCATCAGCAATCCAGGGTTTATATGCCGTGTTCACATGTTAGTTGGAATTAGGAAACTCTGACATATCTGACTTGCTGATATGTTGAACGCAGTATGTGACAACAACCAGTTAGAAAGTCGGACATTTATGAGTTTCTTACTTCTTACTAGCACGTGAACACGGCAATATACATCATTGAGCTGGAATGGCTCATATAGGTTGCCTAGCTAACCAAACTCCTTGCTCCTGCTTTCCATTAGTTACCACACCCATAAAAGTCTATTTTTGGTCTTAATTTACCTGTATTTCTGCATAAATATGTCATAAAATGTGATCTGATCTTCATTTCAGCCACAACAATAGACAAACACAGTCTTCTTAAACTAATAACACACAAACAATTATACGTTTTCATGTCTTTATTGAACACACCGTGTATGTGAACCCTTGGACTTAGTAACTGGTTTACCCTCCTTTTTGCAGCAATAACCTCAACCAAATATTTTCTATAGTTGCAGATCAGACCTGCACAAAGATCAGGAGGGATTTTGGACCATTCCTCTTTACTAACCAGTTCAGCAATACTCTTTGGATGTCTGGTGTGAACCGCTCTCGAGGTCATGCCCACAGCATCTCAATCAGAACTCCAGATGGCGTATTTTCTTCTGTAGAAGCTATTCTGTTGTTGATTTACTAATGTGTTTTTTGTTGTTGTGCTCTTGCATCACCCAACTTCTGTTGAGCTTCAACTGGCGGACATATAGCCTTACATTCTCCTGCAAAATGTCTTGATAAACTTGGGAATTCATTTTTCCATTGATGATAGCAAGCTGTCCAGGCCCTGAGGCAGCAAAGCAGCCCCAAACCATGATGCTCCTTCCACCATACTTTACCGTGGGAATGAGGTTTTGAAGTTGGTGTGCTGTGCCTTTTTTTCCTCAAAACATAGTGTTGTGTGTTCCTTCCAAACAACTCAACTTTAGTTTCATCTGTCCACAGAATATTTTGCCAATAGCGTTGTGAAACATCCAGGTGCTCTTTAGCAAACTTCAAACATACAGTAATGGATTTTTTGGACAGCAGTGGCTTCTTCCGTGGTGGCCTCCCAGGAACACCATTCTTGTTTAGTGGTTTTACGTATCATAGACTCGTCAACAGACATGTTAGCATGTTCCAGAGATTTCTGTAAGCCTTTAGCTGAAACTCTAGGATTCTTCTTAGCATTTTGCTCTGTGCTCTTGCAGTCATCTTATATATACAGTGGGGCAAAAAAGTATTTAGTCAGCCACCAATTGTGCAAGTTCTCCCACTTAAAAAGATGAGAGTGGCCTGTAATTTTCATCATAGATACACTTCAACTATGACAGACAAAATGAGAAACAAAATCCAGAAAATCACAATGTAGGATTTTTCATGAATTTATTTGCAAATTACGGTGGAAAATAAGTATTTGGTCACCTACAAACAAGCAAGATTTCTGGCTCTCACAGACCTGTAACCTCTTCTTTAAGAGGCTCCTCTGTCCTCCACTCGTTACCTGTATTAATGGCACCTGTTTAACTTATCAGTATAAAAGACACCTGTCCACAACCTCAAACAGTCATACTCCAAACTCCACTATGGCCAGGACCAAAGAGCTGTCAAAGGACACCAGAAACAAAATTGTAGACCTGCACCAGGCTGGGAAGACTTAATCTGCAACAGGTAAGCAGCTTGGTTTGAAGAAATCAACTGTGGGAGCAATTATTAGGAAATGGAAGACATACAAGACCACTGATAATCTCCCTCCATCTGGGGCTTCATGCAAGATCTCACTCCGTGTGGTCAAAATGATCACAACAACGGTGAGCAAAAATCCCAGAACCACACGGGGTGACCCAGTGAATGACCTGCAGAGAGCTGGGACCAAAGTAACAAAGCCTACCATCAGTAACACACTACGCCGCCAGGGACTCAAATCCTGCAGTGCCAGACGTGTCCCCCTGCTTAAGCCAGTACATGTCCAGGCCCGTCTGAAGTTTGCTAGAAAGCATTTGGATGATCCAGAAGAAGATTGGGAGAATGTCATTTGGTCAGATGAAACCAAAATATAACTTTTTGGTAAAAACTCAACTCGATGTGTTTGGAGGACAAAGAATGCTGAGTTACATCCAAGGATCACCATACCTACTGTGAAGCATGGGGGTGGAAACATCATGCTTTGGGGCTGTTTTTCTGCAAAGGGACCAGGACGACTGATCAGTGTAAAGGAAAGAATGAATGGGGCCATGTATCGTGAGATTTTGAGTGAAAACTTCCTTCAATCAGCAAGGGCATTGAAGATGAAACGTGGCTGGGTCTTTCAGCATGACAATGATCCCAAACACACCGCCCGGGCAACGAAGGAGTGGCTTCGTAAGAAGCATTTCAAGGTCCTGGACTGGCCTAGCCAGTCTACAGATCTCAACCCCATAGAAAATCTTTGGAGGGAGTTGAAAGTCCGTGTTGCCCAGCAACAGCCCCAAAACATCACTGCTCTAGAGGAGATCTGCATGGAGAAATGGGCCAAAATACCAGTAACATTGTGTGAAAACCTTGTGAAGACTTACAGAAAACATTTGACCTCTGTCATTGCCAACAAAGGGTAAATAACAAAGTAATGATAAACTTTTGTTATTGAACAAATACTTATTTTGCACCATAATTTGCAAATTAATTAATTAAAAATCCTACAATGTGATTTTCTGGATTTTTTTTCTCATTTTGTCTGTCATAGTTGAAGTGTACCTATGATGAAAATGACAGGCCTCATCTTTTTAAGTGGGAGAACTTGCACAATTGGTGGCCGACTAAATACTCCCCCCACTGTGTGTGTGTATATATATAATTATTATAACCCCCATTTTGTCCCCCAATTTTGTGGTATCCAATTGGTAGTTACAGTCTTGTCTCATCACTGCGAGTCCCGCACGGACTCGGGAGAGGCGAAAGTCGAGAGCCGTGTGTCCCCCGAAACACAACCCAACCAAGCCGCACTGCTTCTTGACACAATGCCCACTTAACCTGGAAGCCAGCCACACCAACGTGTCGGAGGAAACACCGTTCACTTGACGACTTGATGGTCCGCCACAGAAGTTACTAGTGCGCGATGGGACAAGGACATCCCTGCCGGCCAAACCTTCCCCTAACCCGGACGACGCTGGGCCAATTGTGCACTTCCCCATGGATCTCCAGGTCGTGGCCAGCTGCGACAGAGCCTGGACTCGAACCCAGAATCTGGACTGATGAACATCAAGGCTTTTAGAGATACTTTTGTAACCATTTCCAGCTTTATGCAAGTCAACAATTTTTAATCTTAGGTGTTTTGAGATCTATTTTGTTCAAGGCATGGTTCACATCAGGCAATGCTTCTTATGAATAGCAACATTTTGTGAGTGTTTTTTATAGGGCAGGGCAGCTCTAACCAACATCTCCAATCTTGTCTCATTAATTGGACTCCAGGTTAGCTGACTCCTGACTCCAATTAGGTTTTGGAGAAGTCATTAACCTGGGGGTTCACATACTTTTTCCAACCTACACTGTGAAATGTTAAATGATGTATTCAATAAAGACAAGAAAAATACAATAATTTGTGTGTTATTAATTTTAGCACAATGTGTCTATGTCTGTGTCTTAGATGAAGATCAGATCAAATTTGATGACCAATTTATGCAGAAATCCAGGTAATTCCAAAGGGATCACATACTTTTTCTTGCCACTGTACAAACACCATGTTATGATTACGGACAAAAAAAATTAGGCTTCAACAAATCTTGTGTTGTAATTCTGACGAACAATAATACCTTTCAGAGTTTTGGCAGTTTCATCTTACAAACCCCCCAAAAACATACACCAAACAGCCTGTGAGGAGTGCTACGCGAACAAGCCTAACACAGTATACAAAAAACGGAAGTCAGGGAAACCAGAAAGAGGTATTCTGCACGTTTGTCACAACACAACTGATTGGCTCAAACGCATTAAGAAGGAAATAAATTCCACAAATTAACTTTAAACAAGGCACACCTGTTAATTGAAATGAATTCCAGGTGACTACCTCACGAAGTTGGTTGAGAGAATGCCAAGAAGTTTACATACACTCAATTAGTATTTGGTAGCATTGCCTTTAAATTGTTTAACTTGGGTCAAACATTTCGGGTAGCCTTCCACATGCTTCCCACAATAAGTTGGGTGAATTTTGGCCCATTCCTTCTGACAGAGCTGGTGTAACTGAGTCAGGTTTGTAGGCCTCCTTGCTCGCATGCTTTTTCAGTTCTACCCACAAATTATCTATAGGCTTGAGGTCAGGGCTTTGTGATGGTCACTCCAATTCCTTGACTTATTGTCCTTAAGCCATTTTGCCACAACTTTGAAGTATGCTTGGGGTCATTGTCCATTTGGAAGACCCATTTGTGACCAAGCTTTAACTTCCTGACTGAAGTCTTGATATGTTGCTTCAATATATCCACATAATTGTCCTTTCCTCATGATGCCATCTATTTTGTGAAGCACACCAGTCCCTCCTGCAGCAAAGCACCCACACAACATGATGCTGCCACCCCTGTGCTTCACGGTTGGGATGGTGTTCTTCGGCTTGCAAGCCTCCCCCTTTTTCCTCCAAACATAACAATGGTCTTCATGGCCAAACAGTTCCATTTTTTTTTCATCAGACCAGAGGACATTTTTCCAAAAAGTACAATCTTTATCCCCATGTGCAGTTGCAAACCATAGTCTGACTTTTTTATGGCGGTCTTAGAGCAGTGGCTTCTTCCTTGCTGAGCGGCCTTTCAGGTCGATATAGGACTAATTTTACTGTGGATATAGATACTTTTGTACCGGTTTCCTCCACACAAGGTCCTTTGCTGTTGTTCTGGGATTGATTTGCACTTTTCGCACCAAAGTAAGTTCATCTCTAGGAGACAGAACGCGTCTCCTTCCTGAGTGGTATGTTCGCTACGTGGTCCCATGGTGTTTATACTTGCGTACTATTGTTTGTACAGATGAACGTGGTACCTTCAGGCATTTGAAATTGCTCCCAAGGAGGTCTACAATTTCTTTTCTAAGGTCTTGGCTGATTTCTTTTGATTTTCCCATGATGTCAAGCAAAGATGCACTGAGTTTGAAGGTAGGCTTTGAAATACATCCACAGGTACACCTCCAATTGACTCAAATGATGTCAATTAGCCTATCGGAAGCTTCTAAGACATCATTTTCTGGAATTCTCCAAGTTGTTTAAAGGCACAATCAACTTAGTGTATGTAAACTTCTGACTCACTGGAATTGTGATACAGTGAATTATAAGTGAAATAATCTGTCTGTAAACAATTTTTGGAAAAATTACTTGTGTCATGCACAAAGTAGATGTCCTAACCGACTTGGCAAAACTATAGTTTGTTTACAAGAAATTTGTGGAGTGGTTGAAAACTAGTTTTAATGACTCCAACCTCAGAGTATGTAAACTTCCGACTTCAACTGTAGCTACCTTTATTCAATTGGTTGATTTAAAACAAATGTAACCTTGATTTAACTAGGCAAATCAGTTAAGAACAAATTCTTATTTACAGTGACGACCAACTGGGGAACAATGGGTTAACTGCCTTGTTCATGGGCAGAAGGACAGATTTTTACCTTATCAGCTCGGGGATTCGATCCAGCAACCTTTCGGTTACTGGCCCAAAGCTCTAACCAGTAGGCTATGTATGTATTTGTATGTTCGCTAATACATTTGTTTTAGTATTAATTTAGTTTGATGTAACTTAGGTTTAGGTCAGGGGAAGACAAGTAGGCCTAAAAGGATTTTTAAAATATTTAAAAAATATATATAATATAATTCTTCCTCAATCCTTCAAGAACTTGAAAATAACAGTTATGATTAAAAATGTTTTACTGGAGTTGTTCAATGTGGATTAGACATTAGACATGTCCCCCACAGACTCAACACCTACATAAAACCTTTCTCACCAGTCATTTTGCCAAATAAATAAACTAAAGTAAATTATAGAAGCTAACATAACACTATGACTGAAAAGCTAAACATTCACACAGGGATATCTACACTGAACAAAAATATAAACCCAAAACGCAAGTTTCAAAGATTTTACTGAGTTCCAGTTCATATAAGGAAATCAGTAAATTGAAATAAATTCATTATGCCCTAATCTATGTATTTCACATGACTGGGAATACAGATACGCATCTGTTGGTCATACCTTTTTTAAAAGGTAGGGGCGTGGATCATAAGATGACCAGCAGGGTCAGGTCAGCACCTCAGGAGTAAATAATATAATAATAATAATATATGCCATTTAGCAGACGCTTTTATCCAAAGCGACTTACAGTCATGTGTGCATACATTCTACGTATGGGTGGTCCCGGGGATCGAACCCACTACCCTGGCGTTACAAGCGCCATGCTCTACCAACTGAGCTACAGAAGGACCACAGTTGGCTTTTCATAGCTGATCATTGAGTGTTTCTAGAGAGTTGAAAACAGCAGGTCTGGGACAGGTAGCACATCCAGTGAACAGGTAAGAGTTCCATAACCGCAGGCAGAGTGAGTGAGTGAGTGAGTGAGTGAGTGAGTGAGTGAGTGAGTGAGTGAGTGAGTGAGTGAGTGAGTGAGTGAGTGAGTGAGTGAGTGAGTGAGTGAGTGAGTGAGTGAGAAAAATGGAGCTCTATAGGAGAAAGCCCTGCCTCCTGCTGTTTGCTTAGAGATTCTAGGGACAGTAAGGAGGCCTGCGTCTTGTGACCGTAGCGTACGTGTAGGTATGTACGGCAGGACCAAATCAGAGAGATAGGTAGGAGCAAGCCCATGTAATGCTTTGTAGGTTAGCAGTAAAACCTTGAAATCAGCCCTTGCTTTGACAGGAAGCCAATGTAGAGAGGCTAGCACTGGAGTAATATGATCACATTTTTTGGTTCTAGTCAAGATTCTAGCAGCCGTGTTTAGCACTAACTGAAGTTTTTCAAGGAGAGGAGAGCATTGCAGTAGTCTAACCTAGAAGTGACAAAAGCATGGATACATTTTTCTGCATAATTTTTGGACAGAAAGTTTCTGATTTTTGCAGTGTTATGTAGATGGAATAAGCTGTCCTTGAAACAGACTTTATATGTTCGTCAAAAGAAAGATCAAGGTCCAGAGTAACGCCGAGGTCCTTCACAGTTTTATTTGAGATGACTGTACAACTATCAAGATGAATTGTCAGATTCAACAGAATATCTCTTTGTTTCTTGGGACCTAGAACAAGCATCTCTGTTTTGTCCGAGTTTAAAAGTAGAGAATTTGCCGCCATCCACTTCCTTATGTCTGAAACACATGCTTCCAGGGAGGGAAATTTTGGGGCTTCACCAGGTTTCACCGAAATGTACAGCTGTGTGTCATCTGCATTAGAGGTCGACCGATTATGATTTTTTTTTTCAATGGCGATACCGATTATTGGAGGACCAAAAAAGCCGATACCGATTAATCTGACGATTTTTATTTATTTATTTGTAATAATGACAATTATAACAATACTGAATGAACACTTATTTTAACTTAATATAATACATCAATAAAATCAAACATGTTCAATTTGGTTTAAATAATGCAAAAACAAAGTGTTGGAGAAGAAAGTAAAAGTGCAATATGTGCTATGTAAGAAAGCTAACGTTTATTAAGTTCCTTGTTCGAACATGAGAACATATGAAAGCTGGTGGTTCCTTTTAACATGAGTCTTCAATATTCCCAGGTAAGAAGTTTTAGGTTGTAGTTATTATAGGAATTATAGGACTATTTCCCTCTATACCATTTGTATTTCATTAACCTTTGACTATTGGATGTTCTTATAGGCATTGCCCGTGTAACAGTATAGTTTCCGTCCCACTCCTCTCTCCTCCCTGGGCTCAAACCAGGAACACAACGACAACAGCCACCCCCGAAGCAGCGTTACCCATGCAGAGCAAGGGGAACAACCACAGGCTCAGAGCGAGTGACATTTGAAACGCTATTAGCGGGCACTAACTAGCTAGCCATTTCACTTCAGTTACACCAGCCTCATCTCGGGAGTTGATAGGCTTGAAGTCATAAACAGCACAATGCTTGACGCACAACAAAGAGCTGCTGGCAAAATGCAAGAAAATGAATGAATGTTTACGTGCCTGCTTCTGCCTACCACCGCTCAATCAGATACTTAGATACTTGTATGCATGTATGCTCAGTCAGATTATATGCAACGCAGGACACGCTAGATAATATCTAGTAATATCATCAACCATGTGTAATTAACTAGTGATTATGATTGATTGTTTTTTATAAGATAAGTTTAATGCTAGCTAGCAATTTACCTTGGCTTACTGCATTCACGTAACAGGCAGCCTCCTTGTGGAGTGCAATGAGAGAGAGGCAGGTCGTTATTGCGTTGGACTAGTTAACTGTAATGTTGCAAGATTGGATCCCCTGAGCCGACAAGGTGAAAATCTGTCGTTCTGCCCCTGAATGAGGCAGTTAACTCACCGTTCCTAGGCCGTCATTGAAAATAAGAATGTGTTCTTAACTGACTTGCCTAGTTAAATAAAGGTATCAAAATAATAATAAAAAATGTAAAATTTGCGGCCAGAAATTCCGATTTCCTATTGTTATGCAAACTTGATATCGGCCCTGATTAATCGGCCGTTCCGATTAATCGGTCGACCTCTAATCGGTCGACCTCTAATCTGCATATGTTTCCGAATGACATCACCAAGAGGTAAAATATATAGTGAAAACAATAGTGGTCCATAAACAGAGACTTGAGGAACACCAAAATGTACAGTTGTTTTGTCAGGGGACAAACCATCTACAGAGACAACCTGATATCTTTCCGACAGATAAGTTCTAAACCAGCCAAGAACTTGTCCGTGTAGACCAATTTGGGTTTCCAATCTCTCCAAAAGAATGTGGTGATCGATGGTATCAAAAGCAGCAGGTCTAGGAGCACGAGGACAGATGCAGAGCCTTGGTCTGATGCCATTAAAAGGTCCTTTACCACCTTCACAAGTGCAGTCTCAGTGCTATGATGGAGTCTAAAACCAGACTGAAGCGCTTCGTATACATTGTTTGTCAGCAAGGAAGTGAGTTGTTGTTCAACAGCTTTCTCAAAATGTTTTGAGAGGAATGGGATAGGATAGGATAAGTAATCCTTCTCCCCCCCCCCCTTTAAGATTTAGATGCACTATTGTTAAAGTGACTGTTCCACTGGATGTCATAAGGTGAATGCACCAATTTGTAAGTCGCTCTGGATAAGAGCGTCTGCTAAATGACTTAAATGTAAATGTAAATGATAGTTTTTTAGATATTCTGGGTCAAGGTTTGGCTTTTTCAAGACTGACTTTATTACTGCCACTTTGTTTGGTACACATCCGGTGGATAGAGAGTAATTTATTATGTTCAACCTAGGAGGGCCAAGCACAGGAAGCATCTCTTTCAGTAGTTTAGTTGGAATAGGGTCCAGTATGCAGCTTGAAGGTCAATGTGTCAAGAGATATAGTAATCAATTAAAAAACTTGAGTGTCTCCCTTGATCCTAGGTCCTGGCAGTGTTGTGTAGACTCAGGACAACTGAGCTTTGGAGGAATACGCAGATTTAAAGAGGAGTCCGTCATTTGCTTTCCAATGATCGTGATCTTTTCGTCAAAGAAGTGCATGAATTTATCACTGCTGAAGTGAAAGCCATCCTCTCTTGGTAATGCTGCTTTTTAGTTAGCTTTGCGGCAGTATCAAAAATACAGTTAGGATTGTTCTTATTTTCCTCAATTAAGTTGGAAAAATAGGATGATCGAGCAGCAGTGAGGACTCATCAATACTGCACGGTACCAAGCTAGTCGGATGACTTCCGGTTTGGTGTAGCACCATTTCCGTTCCAATTTTCTGGAATTTGTTTGGAAACGTGCTTCAGAGCTCGGGTATTTTCTGTATACCAGGGAGCTAGTTTCTTATGACAAATGATTTTTGTTTTTAGGGGTGCGACTGCATCTAGGGTATTACGCAAGGTTAAATTGAGTTCCTCAGGTGATTAAACTGATTTTTGTACTCTGACGTCCTTGGGTAGGTGGAGAGAGTTTGGAAGGGCATCTAGGAATCATTGGGTTGTCCGAGAATTTATAGCACGGCTTATGATGATCCTTGTTTGGGGTCTGTGCAGATTATTTGTTGCAATTGCAAACGTAATACAATGGTGGTCCGATAGTCCAGGAATATGAGGAAAAACATTAAGACCCACAACATTTATTCCAAGGGACAAAACCAAGTCCAGAGTATGACTGGCGGTGACTAGGTCCGGAGACATGTTGGACAAAACCCACTTAGTCGATGATGGCTCCAAAAGCTTTTTGGAGTGGGTCTGTAGACTTTTCCATGTGGATATTAAAGTCACCAAAAATTTGAAAATGATCTGCCATGACTACAAGGTCCGACAGGAATCCAGGGAACTCAGTGAGGAATGCTGTATGTAGCCCAGGAGGCCTGTCAATAGTAGCTATAAAAAGTGATTGAGTGCATAGATTTCATGACTAGAAGCTCAAAAGACGAAAACCCAGTTGTTGTTTTTTTATTTGCTATTGTAGATGTTTGCAACACCTCCGCCTTTGCGGGATGCGTGGGGGATATGGTCACTAGTGTAACCAGGAGGTGAGGCCTCATTTAACACAGTAAATTCATCAAGTTTAAGCCATGTTTCAGTCAGGCCAATCACATCAAGATTATGATCAGTGATTAGTTAATTGACTATAACTGCCTTGGAAGTGAGGGATCTAACATTAAGTAGCCCTATTTTGAGATGTGAGATATCACAATCTCTTTCAATAATGACAGGAATGGAGGGGAACTTTATTTCAGTGAGATTGCTGAAGCTGTCATGTTTTGTCATTTATTATCTTGTCTTGTCCCTGTGCTTCCCATTCTATTCGTTTCCCTCTGCTGGTCTTATTAGGTTCTTTCCCTCTTCCTATCCCTCTCTCTCCCCCTCCCTCTTTCACTCTCTCGCTCTCTCTTCTCTCTATCGTTCCGTTCCTGCTCCCAGCTGTTCCTATTCCCCTAATCAATCATTTAGTCTTCCCACACCTGTTCCCGATCCTTTCCCCTGATTAGAGTCCCTATTTCTTCCTTTGTGTTCCGTTCCTGTCCTGTCGGTTCCTTGTCTAGAATTCACCGTGCTGTGTTTGTGTATCGCCCTGTCGTGTCGTGTTTTCCTCAGATGCTGCGTGGTGAGCAGGTGTCTGAGTCTGTCTGGTTCAAGTGCCTTCCCGAGGCAACCTGCTGTTCACCTGCTGTTCAAGATCGAGTCTCCAGTTTGTCCTCGTCATTTCGAGTGAAAGTTGTGTTTTTTGTTTGTATTAACTTTACTGGATTAAAGACTCTGTTTTCGCCAAGTCGCTTTTGGGTCCTCTTTCACCTGCATGACAGAAGGAACCGACCAAGGAATGGACCCAGCGACTTCAGACGCTCGTTACACTGCCGTCGAGATCCAAGGAGCCATGCTCGGCAGACACGAGCAGGAATTGTCTGCTGCTCGCCATGCCGTGGAGAACCTGGCCGCTCAGGTTTCCGACCTCTCTGGACAGTTCCAGAGTCTACGTCTCGTGCCACCTGTTACTTCCTGGCCTGCCGAGCCTCCAGAACCTAGGGTTAATAACCCACCTTGCTACTCCGGGCAGCCCACTGAGTGCCGCTCCTTTCTCACGCAGTGTGAGATTGTGTTCTCTCTCCAACCCAACACATACTCTAGAGAGAGAGCTCGGGTTGCTTACGTCATTTCACTCCTTACTGGCCGGGCTCGAGAATGGGGCACAGCTATCTGGGAGGCAAGGGCTGATTGCTCTAACAAGTTCCAGAACTTTAAAGAGGAGATGATTCGGGTTTTTGACCGTTCAGTTTTTGGTAGGGAGGCTTCTAGGGCCCTGGCTTCCCTATGCCAAGGTGAACGGTCCATAACGGATTATTCTATTGAGTTTCGCACTCTTGCTGCCTCTAGTGAGTGGAACGAGCCGGCGCTGCTCGCTCGTTTTCTGGAGGGACTCCACGCAGTGGTTAAGGATGAGATTCTCTCCCGGGAGGTTCCTTCAGATGTGGACTCTTTGATTGCTCTCGCCATCCGCATAGAACGACGGGTAGATCTTCGTCACCGGGCTCGTGGAAGAGAGCTCGCATCAACGGTGTTTCCCTGCTCCGCATCGCAACCATCTCCCTCCTCTGGCTCAGAGACTGAGCCCATGCAGCTGGGAGGGATTCGCATCTCGACTAAGGAGAGGGAACGGAGGATCACCAACCGCCTGTGCCTCTATTGCGGAGTTGCTGGACATTTTGTTAATTCATGTCCAGTAAAAGCCAGAGCTCATCTGTAAGCGGAGGGCTACAGGTGAGCGCAACTACTCAAGTCTCTCCATCAAGATCCTGTACTACTTTGTCGGTCCATCTACGCTGGACCGGTTCGGGTGCTACATGTAGTGCCTTGATAGACTCTGGGGCTGAGGGTTGTTTCATGGACGAAGCATGGGTTCGGAAACATGACATTCCTTTCAGAGAGTTAGAGAAGCCTACGCCCATGTTCGCCTTAGATGGTAGTCATCTTCCCAGTATCAGATTTGAGACACTACCTTTAACCCTCACAGTATCTGGTAACCACAGTGAGACTATTTCTTTTTTGATTTTTCGTTCACCGTTTACACCTGTTGTTTTGGGTCATCCCTGGCTAGTATGTCATAATCCTTCTATTAATTGGTCTAGTAATTCTATCCTATCCTGGAACGTTTCTTGTCATGTGAAGTGTTTAATGTCTGCCATCCCTCCCGTTTCTTCTGTCCCTACTTCTCAGGAGGAACCTGGCGATTTGACAGGAGTGCCGGAGGAATATCATGACCTGCGCACGGTCTTCAGTCGGTCCCGAGCCAACTCCCTTCCTCCTCACCGGTCGTATGATTGTAGTATTGATCTCCTCCCGGGGACCACTCCTCCTCGGGGTAGACTATACTCTCTGTCGGCTCCCGAACGTAAGGCTCTCGAGGATTATTTGTCTGTGTCTCTTGACGCCGGTACCATAGTGCCTTCTTCCTCTCCGGCCGGGGCGGGGTTCTTTTTGTTAAGAAGAAGGACGGTACTCTGCGCCCCTGCGTGGATTATCGAGGGCTGAATGACATAACGGTTAAGAATCGTTATCCGCTTCCCCTTATGTCATCAGCCTTCGAGATTCTGCAGGGAGCCAGGTGCTTTACTAAGTTGGACCTTCGTAACGCTTACCATCTCGTGCGCATCAGAGAGGGGGACGAGTGGAAAACGGCGTTTAACACTCCGTTAGGGCATTTTGAGTACCGGGTTCTGCCGTTTGGTCTCGCCAATGCGCCAGCTGTTTTTCAGGCATTAGTTAATGATGTTCTGAGAGACATGCTGAACATCTTTGTTTTTGTCTATCTTGACGATATCCTGATTTTTCTCCGTCACTCGAGATTCATGTTCAGCACGTTCGACGTGTTCTACAGCGCCTTTTAGAGAATTGTCTCTACGTAAAGTCTGAGAAGTGCTCTTTTCATGTCTCCTCCGTTACTTTTCTCGGTTCCGTTATTTCCGCTGAAGGCATTCAGATGGATTCCGCTAAGGTCCAAGCTGTCAGTGATTGGCCCGTTCCAAGGTCACGTGTCGAGTTGCAGCGCTTTTTAGGTTTCGCTAATTTCTATCGGCGTTTCATTCGTAATTTCGGTCAAGTTGCTGCCCCTCTCACAGCTCTTACTTCTGTCAAGACGTGTTTTAAGTGGTCCGGTTCCGCCCAGGGAGCTTTTGATCTTCTAAAAGAACGTTTTACGTCCGCTCCTATCCTCGTTACTCCTGACGTCACTAGACAATTCATTGTCGAGGTTGACGCTTCAGAGGTAGGCGTGGGAGCCATTCTATCCCAGCGCTTCCAGTCTGACGATAAGGTTCATCCTTGCGCTTATTTTTCTCATCGCCTGTCGCCATCTGAGCGCAACTATGATGTGGGTAACCGTGAACTGCTCGCCATCCGCTTAGCCCTAGGCGAATGGCGACAGTGGTTGGAGGGGGCGACCGTTCCTTTTGTCGTTTGGACAGACCATAAGAACCTTGAGTACATCCGTTCTGCCAAACGACTTAATGCCCGTCAAGCTCGTTGGGCGTTGTTTTTCGCTCGTTTCGAGTTTGTGATTTCTTACCGTCCGGGTAGCAAGAACACCAAGCCTGATGCCTTATCCCGTCTGTTTAGTTCTTCTGTGGCTTCTACTGATCCCGAGGGGATTCTTCCTTATGGGCGTGTTGTCGGGTTAACAGTCTGGGGAATTGAAAGACAGGTTAAGCAAGCACTCACGCACACTGCGTCGCCCGCGCTTGTCCTAGTAACCTCCTTTTCGTTCCTGTTTCCACTCGTCTGGCTGTTCTTCAGTGGGCTCACTCTGCCAAGTTAGCTGGTCATCCCGGCGTTCGAGGCACTCTTGCGTCTATTCGCCAGCGCTTTTGGTGGCCGACTCAGGAGCGTGACACGCGCCGTTTCGTGGCTGCTTGTTCGGACTGCGCGCAGACTAAGTCGGGTAACTCTCCTCCTGCCGGTCGTCTCAGACCGCTCCCCATTCCTTCTCGACCATGGTCTCACATCGCCCTAGACTTCATTACCGGTCTGCCTTTGTCTGCGGGGAAGACTGTGATTCTTACGGTTGTCGATAGGTTCTCTAAGGCGGCACATTTCATTCCCTCGCTAAACTTCCTTCCGCTAAGGAGACGGCACAAATCATTATCGAGAATGTATTCAGAATTCATGGCCTCCCGTTAGACGCCGTTTCAGACAGAGGCCCGCAATTCACGTCACAGTTTTGGAGGGAGTTCTGTCGTTTGATTGGTGCGTCCGTCAGTCTCTCTTCCGGGTTTCATCCCCAGTCTAACGGTCAAGCAGAGAGGGCCAATCAGACGATTGGTCGCATACTACGCAGCCTTTCTTTCAGAAACCCTGCGTCTTGGGCAGAACAGCTCCCCTGGGCAGAATACGCTCACAATTCGCTTCCTTCGTCTGCTACCGGGTTATCTCCGTTTCAGAGTAGTCTGGGTTACCAGCCTCCTCTGTTCTCATCCCAGCTTGCCGAGTCCAGCGTTCCCTCCGCTCAAGCGTTTGTCCAACGTTGTGAGCGCACCTGGAGGAGGGTGAGGTCTGCACTTTGCCGTTACAGGGCACAGACTGTGAGAGCCGCCAATAAACGCAGGATTAAGAGTCCAAGGTATTGTTGCGGCCAGAGAGTGTGGCTTTCCACTCGCAACCTTCCTCTTACGACAGCTTCTCGTAAGTTGACTCCGCGGTTCATTGGTCCGTTCCGTGTCTCCCAGGTCGTCAATCCTGTCGCTGTGCGACTGCTTCTTCCGCGACATCTTCGTCGCGTCCATCCTGTCTTCCATGTCTCCTGTGTCAAGCCCTTTCTTCGCACCCCCGTTCGTCTTCCCTCCCCCTCCCGTCCTTGTCGAGAGCGCACCTATTTACAAGGTACATAAGATCATGGACATGCGTTCTCGGGGACGGGGTCACCAATACTTAGTGGATTGGGAGGGTTACGGTCCTGAGGAGAGGAGTTGGGTTCCGTCTCGGGACGTGCTGGACCGTTCACTCATTGATGATTTCCTCCGTTGCCGCCAGGATTCCTCCTCGAGTGCGCCAGGAGGCGCTCGGTGAGTGGGGGTACTGTCATGTTTTGTCATTTATTATCTTGTCTTGTCCCTGTGCTTCCCATTCTATTCGTTTCCCTCTGCTGGTCTTATTAGGTTCTTTCCCTCTTCCTATCCCTCTCTCTCCCCCTCCCTCTCTCACTCTCTCGCTCTCTCTTCTCTCTATCGTTCCGTTCCTGCTCCCAGCTGTTCCTATTCCCCTAATCAATCATTTAGTCTTCCCACACCTGTTCCCGATCCTTTCCCCTGATTAGAGTCCCTATTTCTTCCTTTGTGTTCCGTTCCTGTCCTGTCGGTTCCTTGTCTAGAATTCACCGTGCTGTGTTTGTGTATCGCCCTGTCGTGTCGTGTTTTCCTCAGATGCTGCGTGGTGAGCAGGTGTCTGAGTCTGTCTGGTTCAAGTGCCTTCCCGAGGCAACCTGCTGTTCACCTGCTGTTCAAGATCGAGTCTCCAGTTTGTCCTCGTCATTTCGAGTGAAAGTTGTGTTTTTTGTTTGTATTAACTTTACTGGATTAAAGACTCTGTTTTCGCCAAGTCGCTTTTGGGTCCTCTTTCACCTGCATGACAGAAGCGAACACCGCCATGTTTAGTTTTGCCCAACCTAGATCGAGGCACAGACACGGTCTTAATGGGATAGCTGAGCTGACTACACTGACTGTGCTAGTGGCAGCCAGCCTGCCAGCTTAGTGGAGTCTAACAGCCAAACAGTTTTCAACCAGCGATTGAGTTGTGAGACATTGCTATAGAGCTCATCACTCCCCCAACTGGGAGGCGGCCAGAGACAATTACTCGATGCCGACACATCTTTCTAGCTGATTTACACGCTGAAGCTATGTTGTGCTTGGTGACCTCTGACTGTTTAGTCCTAACATCGTTGGTGCTGACGTGGATAACAATATCCCTATACTCGCCAGTTTTAGCTTTAGCCAGCACCATCTTCAGATTAGCCTTAACGTCGGTAGCCCGGCCCCCTCTTAAACAGTGTATGATCGCTGGATGATTCGTTTTAAGTCTAATACTGCGGGTAATGGAGTCACCAATGACTAGGGTGTTCAATTTGTCAGAGCTAATGGTGGGAGGCTTCTGCGTCTCAGACCCCGTAACGGGAGGAGTGAGACCAGAGAAGGGTCGGCCGCCAACTCCAACCAACCGGTGGAAAGTTTCTATCGGCTGAATGAGTGACACCGGTTGAGCATTCCTACAGCATTTCCTTCCAGAAGCCATGAGAAAATTGTCAGGCTGTGGGGACTGTGCGAGGGGATTTATGTTACTATCTTTACTTATTGGTGGCACAGACGCTGTTTTATCCTTTCCTACACTTAAATGACCCTTGCCTAACGATTGAGTCTGAAGCTGGGCTTGCAGCACAGCTATCTTCGCCATAAGGAGATCATTCTCCTGTATATTATGAGTACAGCGACTGCAATTAGAAGGCATAATGTTAATGTTGGAGGTCCTTACGGACCACGTCCAGATAAAGCGTCCGGGGGTGAAAAAGTGGAATGAAAAAAGTTGAGCGAGGGAATTTTAAAAAATAAACCGATAATTAAAAGTAAAAACCGTAAAGTTGGCAGGTAGCAAGGTAAGGTTGGCAACAAACCGCACAGCAGCATGTAAACAAGTCTACAAGTTGTCTTGCTGAAACACGAGGTGAGTGAATGGCATGACAATGTGCCTCAGGATCTTGTCACGGTATCACTGTGCATTCAAATTGCCATCGATAAAATGCAATTGTTTTCATTAGTCCGTAGCTTATGCCTGCCTATACCATAACCCCGCCATCACCATGGGCACTCTGTTCACAACGCTGACATCAGCAATCGTCTCGCCCACATGACGCCATACAAGCTGTCTGCCATCTGCCCAGTACAGTTGAAACCGGGATTCATCCATGAAGAGCACACTTCTCCAGCATGCCAGAGGCCATGGAAAGTGAGCATTTGCTCACTGAAGTCAGATACGATGCCGAACTGCAGACAGGTCAAGTCCCTGGTGAGGACGACGAGCACGCAGATGAGCTTCCCTGAGACGATTCCTGACAGTTTGTGCAGAAATTCTTAGGTTGTGCAAACTCACAGTTTCATCAGCTGTCCAGGTGGCTGGTCTCAGAGGATCCTGCAAGGGAAGAAGTCGGATGTGGAGATCCTGGGTTGGCAGGATTACACATGGTCAGTGGTTGTGAGGCTGGTTGAACATACTGCTAAAAATTCTCTAAAATGACATTTAATTCTCTTTAATTGTTTAACTTTCTAATTTTCTCTGGTTGGACATACTGCAAAAAATTGTCTAAAATTACATTTAATTCTCTAAAATTACGAATTTAATTAACTTTAAATTCTCTGGCAACAGCTCTGGTGGACATTCCTGCAGTCAGCATGCCGATTGCAACTGCCCTCAAAACTTGAGACATATGTGGCATTGTGTTGTGTGACAAAACTGTGGCCTTTTATTGTCCCCAGCACAAGGTGCACCTGTGTAATGATCGTGGTGGTGCTTCAGCTTCTTCATATGCCACACCTGTCAGGTGGATGGGCTATCTTGCCCATTTCTCCCAAAGGAGAAATGCTCAGGATGTAAACACATTTGTACACAACATTTGAGAGAAATAAGCTTTTGTGTGCATGGACAATTTCTGGATCAAAACATAGGACCAACAATTTACATGATGCGTTTATATTTTGTTCATTGTAGCTATTTGTTCACATATTTTTTATGTAACTGTTTATGTGTAGACCTACAGTGTGTGCAAAACGACGAAAAGGGGTAAGCAAAAGAAAGTGACATTTTACCCTATCTGGCAACAGACATCATTCACAACAATAGGCTATTCTTCCGCAATCTATTTTTAGAAACTTGTTTCTCTTTTTTCTTCTTTTTGACGTCCTCAACCATTGAATTGTGTATCTCTAAGTCCCTGACATCGACAGATCTGACCTACGTCACATGCAGGGATTCCACCAACGTCAATGGGAACCCTTGATTTACGTCATCGGAGAGACTGGCCCTCATTGTTCTTCGCGAGACAAGCATCTCCCATTCTATCGAATACGAAACAGTGAATGGAACAAGGGGGAGTTAATTTAGCTGGAAAACAAGCATCAAATTGCATGAAGAAAAGCAGTGAAGAAAAGCCCACTTTGTTTTAAGGACTTTGCTGTTTTGTTGATCTTCTTGTCTTTTGAAATGACTTCAATATAGAAAGCAGAAGAGTAAACATGCAGATCTGTGTAAACATAAAAAGCATGCAGACAGACAGTAGAGATTAACCTGAAAAATCGGACTGGCTGGGAGTGAAATGACGACGAGAGTGTTGCGCTTTGAGATTGATGTAGAATGAAGCGAAACTACGGACAAGAGGATAGTTACAACAACATGATGATGCTCAGGCAAGTTAACGTTTTTTTCTAAAGCTTTTATTTTAATAAAAATGTATGTTTGCAAAGGCTACATCCCACATCACCTATAAATAGCCTACTTATGTAAATGGAATTTTTTTGCAAAATAGGCAACACAAGTAGCCTTTGCACTGCATGTAGGTTTACGGTTTACGTTCATTGTCAGTCTTGTCCTGGAGGCAGAACTGAGCTATTTCCCCTTAGATAGGCCAGCTGCTAACTCAAAATTGGGTATATTCAAAAAAGTCCTGAAAACAAAAATGTGCTTTTTGTTCTTTATGTAAGGTTAGGGTTAGGCATTAGGGTTAGCAGTGTGGTTAAGGTTAGGGGAAAATCTGATTTTATGACTTTGTAGCTGTGCCAAATAGTGCCCACTCTGCAGAGCTGCCTCTAGTCTAGAACTAGATGCATGACTAAAAAGGCTAACCTGCGCACTGCATGTTCAAATTATTCATCACATAATGTCTCTTTCAAATAATAATCAGGAATCAAGAATGTCCAATCCTGCCCACTCACATTTTGTAATTATTGCATATACAGTACCATATACAGTACCAGTACCAGAATAATAGTGAATCAAATCAAATTTTATTTGTCACATACACATGGTTAGCAGATGTTAATGTGAGTGTAGCGAAATGCTTGTGCTTCTAGTTCCGACAATGCAGTAATAACCAACAAGTAATCTAACTAACAATTCCAAAACTACTTACTGTCTTATACACAGTGTAAGGGGATAAAGAATATGTACATAAGGATATATGAATGAGTGATGGTACAGAGCAGCATAGGCAAGATACAGTAGATGATATCGAGTACAGTATATACATATGAGATGAGTATGTAAACAAAGTGGCATAGTTAAAGTGGCTAGTGGTACATGTATTACATAAGGATGCAGTCGATGATATAGAGTACAGTATATACGTATGGATATGAGATGAATAATGTAGGGTAAGTAACATTATATAAGGTAGCATTGTTTAAAGTGGCTAGTGATATATTTACATAATTTCCCATCAATTCCCATTATTAAAGTGGCTGGAGTTGAGTCAGTGTCAGTGTGTTGGCAGCAGCCACTCAATGTTAGTGGTGGCTGTTTAACAGTCTGATGGCCTTGAGATAGAAGCTGTTTTTTAGTCTCTCGGTCCCAGCTTTGATGCACTTGTACTGACCTCGCCTTCTGGATGATAGTGGGGTGAACAGGCAGTGGCTCGGGTGGTTGATGTCCTTGATGATCTTTATGGCCTTCCTGTAACATCGGGTGGTGTAGGTGTCCTGGACGGCAGGTAGTTTGCCCCCGGTGATGCGTTGTGCAGACCTCACTACCCTCTGGAGAGCCTTACGGATGAGGGCGGGGCAGTTGCCGTACCAGGCGGTGATACAGCCCGCCAGGATGCTCTCGATTGTGCATCTGTAGAAGTTTGTGAGTGCTTTTGGTGACATGCCGAATTTCTTCAGCCTCCTGAGGTTGAAGAGGAGCTGCTGCGCCTTCTTCACGATGCTGTCTGTGTGAGTGGACCAATTCAGTTTGTCTGTGATGTGTATGCCGAGGAACTTAAAACTTGCTACCCTCTCCACTACTGTTCCATCGATGTGGATAGGGGGTGTTCCCTCTGCTGTTTCCTGAAGTCCACAATCATCTCCTTAGTTTTGTTGACGTTGTGTGTGAGGTTATTTTCCTGACACCACACTCCGAGGGCCCTCACCTCCTCCCTGTAGACCGTCTCGTCATTGTTGGTAATCAAGCCTACTACTGTTGTGTCGTCCGCAAACTTGATGATTGAGTTGGAGGCGTGCGTAGCCGCAGTCGTGGGTGAACAGGGAGTACAGGAGAGGGCTCAGAACGCACCCTTGTGGGGCCCCAGTGTTGAGGATCAGCGGGGAGGAGATGTTGTTGCCTAACCTCACCACCTGGGGGCGGCCCGTCAGGAAGTCCAGTACCCTGTTGCACAGGGCGGGGTCGAGACCCAGGGTCTCGAGCTTGATGACGAGCTTGGAGGGTACTATGGTGTTGAATGCCGAGCTGTAGTCGATGAACAACATTCTCACATAGGTATTCCTCTTGTCCAGATGAGTTAGGCCAGTGTGCAGTGTGGTTGAGATTGCATCGTCTGTGGACCTATTTGGGCGGTAAGCAAATTGGAGTGGGTCTAGGGTGTCAGGTAGGGTGGAGGTGATATGGTCCTTGACTAGTCTCTCAAAGCACTTCATGATGACGGAGGTGAGTGCTACGGGGCGGTAGTCGTTTAGCTCAGTTACCTTAGCTTTCTTGGGAACAGGAACAATGGTGGCCCTCTTGAAGCATGTGGGAACAGCAGACTGGTATAGGGATTAATTGAATATGTCCGTAAACACACCGGCCAGCTGGTCTGCGCATGCTCTGAGGGCGCGGCTGGGGATGCCGTCTGGGCCTGCAGCTTTGCGAGGGTTAACACGTTTAAATGTCTTACTCACCTCGGCTGCAGCGAAGGAGAGACCGCATGTTTTCGTTGCAGGCCGTGTCAGTGGCACTGTATTGTCCTCAAAGCGGGCAAAACAATTATTTAGTCTGCCTGGGAGCAAGACATCCTGGTCCGTGACTGGGCTGGATTTCTTCTTGTAGTCTGTGATTGACTGTAGACCCTGCCACATGCCTCTTGTGTCTGAGCCGTTGAATTGAGATTCTACTTTGTCTCTGTACTGACGCTTAGCTTGTTTGATAGCCTTGCGGATGGAATAGCTGCACTGTTTGTATTCTGTCATGTTACCAGACACCTTGCCCTGATTAAAAGCAGTGGTTCGCGCTTTCAGTTTCACGCGAATACTGCCATCAATCCACGGTTTCTGGTTAGGGAATGTTTTAATTGTTGCTATGGGAACGACATCTTCAACGCACGTTCTAATGAACTCGCACACCGAATCAGCGTATTCGTCAATATTGTTATCTGACGCAATACGAAACATATCCCAGTCCACGTGATGGAAGCAGTCTTGGAGTGTGGAGTCAGCTTGGTCGGACCAGCGTTGGACAGACCTCAGCGTGGGAGCCTATTGTTTTAGTTTCTGTCTGTAGGCATCGACACTATGAAATAACTCATATGGAATCATGTAGTAACCAAAAAAGTGTTCAACAAATCAAAATATATTTTAGATTTTACGTTCTTCAAAGAAGCCACCCTTTGCCTTGATGACAGCTTTGCACACTCTTGGCATTCTCTCAACCAGCTTCACCTGGAATGCTTTTCCAACAGTCTTGAATGAGTTCCCACATATGCTGAGCACTTGTTGGCTGCTATTCCTTCACTCTGCGGTCCAACTCATCCCAAACCATCTCAATTGGGTTGAGGTCGGGGGATTGTGGAGGCCAGGTCATCTGATGCAGCACTCCATCACTCTCCTTCTTGGTCAAATAGCCCTTACACAGCCTGGAGGTGTGTTTTGGGTCATTGTCCTGTTGAAAAACTAATGATAGTCCCACTAAGCGCAAACCAGATGGGATGTCGTATTGCTGCAGAATTCTGTGGTAGCCGTGATGGTTAAGTGTGCCTTGAATTCTAAATAAATCACTGACAGTGTCGTGACTTTACTTTCATTAATCTGGTGACAGTTATTTATCTAATCAACTATCTAGGTTTAATTGTTACCCAATTAAATTTATCATTAGGAATTGGGACGCCACGAGAGCGATTCTTTAAAGAGTTACCATCTCTCGAATTAAACTCTAAGAGTCTTAATCTAGCACATATATAAACAGTCAATTTATTAATCACAACCTCGTATCATATCATCATTCTGAACAGTCGTAACCTCCTTGCATCTGCAAAAACCCAAGCCTTACTAATGATTCAGTACTACACAAATTTGTTTAATTATTTATTTACTAGCTAACTAAATGGTATCACAGGATAAACTGACTGACATAATATGACTGCTTGTTACAAAAGTCATGAGTCATAGAGAGGAGAGAGAGAGAGAGAGAGAGAGAGAGAGAGAGAGAGAGAGAGAGAGAGAGAGAGAGAGAGAGAGAGAGAGAGAGAGAGAGAGAGAGAGAGAGAGAGAGAGAGAGAGAGAGAGAGAGAGAGAGAGAGAGAGAGAGAGAGAGAGAGAGAGAGAGAGAGAGAGAGAGAGAGAGAGAGAGAGAGAGAGAGAGAGAGAGAGAGAGAGAGAGAGAGAGAGATAATACTTTGGTACATTTAGAAACTACTCTCACAGTAATCATATACTTTGCACATGAACCGCCGCCCTCTTTGAGTAAGAAATCATGAATGTATTTTTGTGAAATGTCTACGTGTATTTCTGTCGGAAACAGGCCACCTTGGAAAGGGAACTGGGCCTTTTCTACTGTTGTTCTCCTCTGCTGTGGTCCGGTATCCGGTGACTTGTAGTGTAGTTTGGAACAGAACTACAGAGTTTATTCTACTTCCATTCGCTCTGGAAGGTGCTTCTTTGAAGATAGGCTAGCCAGTCGTGTCAATGGTTTCCAGTGGGGTGATGAGAGTAGCATAATACGATTAATGGAATGATCCCACTTAAATTAGCTTTTTTAGATACTTTACTTAGGACAGCTAATCAGCTGTACCACTGACTGTCCGGGAGGTGACTTTATTGTCTCTACCTCGTGTTGATATTCAGAGTTCAAACCACTTTAAACGCGAGCTGCAGCTCAACGTCTTTCTGGTCTGATATGTTAATTCTTAATCCATTATTTTATACAGTTTGTTCAAAAGTGCGATTCCGCCAGGCTGACATGCTCTCTGACCTCACTCAAGGGGGCAGTGACTATTTCCTTGTACAAAGTTATGGAAACAATTATAGTTTATAAAATCACATCCCTCTCTTAACAAAAACACTTGCAAAATGTTTCATAATTCATGCACAATGCATCGGATGGACACTTCACACATATAGTTGGTATACTTTCCAATTTGCAGTATTTCCTTTATAACATTTTTAATGACATCACAAAATAACAACCAGATCAGTGTTGTTTTAGGTCACCTCTAACCATTCCCCACATTCTATGTTAGAAATATTGTTCCAGTATTCACTTTAGAACGTGTTAGCATTTTGGCGGGAAAAGGTCTGTGTAGACAAAGGAACATTCCTGTGGTGAACATTGGAGAGGGAAATGCTGAATGTTCTATCCCTTGATTTACAACAGGGTGTGAGCTGTCAACCCCCCACCAGTTCCCTTTTCCCACCCTCTGCAGGTGAGAGGGGGTCCGGTTGAAGTTATTTATTGCAATGCTGATCTGACTTATTTGGATCCTCACAGGGCAGTCACCAGCAAAGCACCACCACACTATCACACCTGCTCCTCCATGCTTCACGGTGGGAACCACAGATGCAGAGATCATCAAATTATATTTGTCACATGCGCCAAATACAACCTTACAGTGGAATGCTTACTTACAAGCCCTTACCAACAATGCAGTTTTAAGAAAATACCTACAAAAATAAAATAATTACGAGATAAGAATAACAAATAATTAAAGAGCAACAGTAAATAACATTAGCAGGGCTATATACAGGGGGTACCGGTACGGGGGGGGGGGCAATGCAAATAGCCTGGGTAGCCATTTGATTAGCTGTTCAGGAGTCTCATGGCTTGGGAGTAGAAGCTGTTTGGAAGCCTCTTGGGCCAAGACTTGGCGCTCTGGTACTGCTTGCCATGCGGTAGCAGAGAGAAACGTCTATGCTGGAGGGCACGAGCTGTTGTTTACATATATGCAATTGCCCCCGCCCCGTGTTTTCCCAGAGGCTGCTGTTCTATCCTGCCAATAGTGTATAACCCGCCAGCTGTATGTTCATAATGTCATCTTTCAGCCACGACTCAGTGAAACATAATATATTACAGTTTTTAATGTCCTGTTGGTAGGATATACATGCTTTCAGTTCGTCCCATTTATTTTCCAGCGATTGAACATTAGCTAGTTGGACGGAAGGGAACGGTAGATTAGCCACTCGTCTCCCGATCCTCACAAGGCACCCTGATCTTTTCCCGCGAAATCTACGTTTTCTTCTCCATCGAATGATGGGGATCTGGACCTGGTCTGGTATCTGTAGTATATCCCTCCCGTCTGACTCATTGAAGAAAAAAATCACCTATTCGGTGTCTCACATAGACACGGTGGTTGGGACCAAACATCTCAAATTTGGACTCAGACCAAAGGACAGATTTCCACCGGTCTATGTCCATTGCTCGTGTTTCTTGGCCCAAGCAAGTCTCTTCTTCTTAGAAGTGGTTTCTTTGCAGCAATTCGACCATGAAGGCCTGATTCACACAGTCAGCCTCTGAACAGTAATGAGATCAAGTTTCATCATAGCGCTTGATGGTCTTTGCAACTGCTTTTGAAGAAACTTTCAAAGTTCTTGAAATGTTTTGTATTGACTGACCTTCATGTCTAAAAGTAATGATGGGCTGTCGTTTCTCTTTGCTTATTTGATTTTTTTCTTGCCATAATATGTACTTGGTCTTTTATCCAAATAGGACTATCTTCTGTATATCCCCCCTACCTTGTCACAACACAATGCGTTCGAGCCAATCAGCTAAGAAGGAAATAAATTCCACAAATGAACTTTAAACAAGGCACACCTGTTAATTGAAATGCATTCCAGGTGACTACCTCATGAAAAGCATACCAGGTGAAGCTGGTTGAGAGAATGCCAAGACTGTGCAAAGCTGTCATCAAGGCAAAGGGTGGCTACTTTCAAGAATCTCAAATATAAAATATGTTTAAATTTTTTAAACTTTTGTGGTTACTACATGATTCCATATGGATTATTTCATAGTTTTGATGTCTTCACTATTATTCTACAAAGTAAAAAAATAAAAATGAACCTTATGAGTAGGTGTATCCAGACTTTTGACTGATACTGTATGAATATATATATATATATACACACACATACAGTATCAGTATATACAGTGGGGCAAAACAGTATTTAGTCAGCCACCAATTGTGCAAATTCTCCCACTTAAAAAGATGAGAGAGGCCTGTAATTTTCATCATAGGTACACTTCAACTATGACAGACAAAATTAGGGAAAGAAATCCAGAAAATCACATTGTAAGATTTTTTTATGAATTTATTTGCAAATTATTCCTCCATGCAGATCTCCTCTAGAGCAGTGATGTTTTGGGGCTGTTGCTGGGCAACACAAACTTTCGACTCCCTCCAAAGATCTTCTATGGGGTTGAGATCTGGAGACTGGCTAGGCCACTCCAGGACCTTGAAATGCTTCTTACGGAGCCACTCCTTCTTTGCCCGGGCGGTGTGTTTGGGATCATTGTCTTGCTGAAAGACCCAGCCATGTTTCATCTTCAATGCCCTTGCTGATGGAGGTTTTCACTCAAAATCTCACGATACTTGGTATTCTTTGGATGCAACTCAGCATTCGTTGTCCTCCAAACACAACGAGTTGAGTTTTTACCAAAAAGGTCTATTTTGGTTTCATCTGACCAAATGCCATTCTCCCAATCTTCTTCTGGATCATCCAAATGCTCTCTAGCAAACTTCAGACGGACCTGGACATGTACTGGCTTAAGCAGGGGGACACGTCTGGCACTGCAGGATTTGAGTCCCTGGCGGCGTAGTGTGTTACTGATGGTAGGTTTTGTTACGTTGGTCCCAGCTCTCTGCAGGTCATTCACTAGGTCCCCCCGTGTGGTTCTGGGATTTTTGCTCACCGTTCTTGTGATCATTTTGACCCCACGGGTTAAGATCTTGCGTGGAGCCCCAGATCGAGGGAGATTATCAGTGGTCTTGTATGTCTTCCATTTCCTAATAATTGCTCACACAGTTGATTTCTTCAAACCAAGCTGCTTACCTATTGCAGATTCAGTCTTCCCAGCCTGGTGCAGGTCTACAATTTTGTTTCTGGTGTCCGTTGACAGCTCTTTGGTCTTGGCCATAGTAGAGTTTGGATTGTGACTGTTTGAGGTTGTGGACATGTGTCTTTTATACTGATAATAAGTTCAAACAGGTGCCATTAATACAGGTAACGAGTGGAGGACAGAGGAGCCACTTAAAGAAGAGGTTACAGGTCTGTGAGAGCCAGAAATCTTGCTTGTTTGTAGGTGTATAGATATACAGTGGGGCAAAAAAAATATTTAGTCAGCCACCAATTGTGCAAGTTCTCCCACTTCAAAAGATGAGAGGCCTGTAATTTTCATCATAGGTACACATATACAGTGGGGAGAGCAAGTATTTGATACACTGACGATTTTGCAGGTTTTCCTACTTACAAAGCATGTAGAGGTCTCATTTAGCATAGGTACACTTCAACTGTGAGAGACGGAATCTAAAACAAAAACCAGAAAATCACATTGTATGATTTGTAAGTAATTCATTTGCATTTTATTGCATGACATAAGTATCTGATACATCAGAAAAGCAGAACTTAATATTTGGTACAGAAACCTTTGTTTGCAATTAGAGATTATACGTTTCCTGTAGTTCTTGACCTGGTTTGCACACACTGCAGCAGGGATTTTGGCCCACTCCTCCATACAGACCTTCTCCAGATCCTTCAGGTTTCGGGGCTATCGCTGGTCAATACGGACTTTCAGCTTTCTCCAAAGATTTTCTATTGGGTTCAGGTCTGGAGACTGGCTGGCCACTCCAGGACCTTGAGATGCTTCTTACGGAGCCAATCCTTAGTTGCCCTGGCTGTGTGTTTCGGCTCGTTGTCATGCTGGAAGACCCAACCACAACCCATCTTCAATGCTCTTACTGAGGGAAGGAGGTTTTTGTCCAAGATCTCACGATACATGGCCCCATCCATCCTCCCCTCAATACGGTGCAGTCGTCCTGTCCCCTTTGCAGAAAAGCATCCCCAAAGAATGATGTTTCCACCTCCATGCTTCTCGGTTGGGATGGTGTTCTTGGGGTTGTACTCATCCTTCTTCTTCCTCCAAACACGACGAGTGGAGTTTAGACCAAAAAGCTATATTTTTGTCTCATCAGACCACATGACCTTCTCCCATTCCTCCTCTGGATCATCCAAATGGTCATTGGCAAACTTCAGACGGGTCTGGACATGCGCTGGCTTGAGCAGGGGGACATTGCCTGTGCTGCAGGATTTTGATCCATGACGGCGTAGTGTGTTACTAATGGTTTTCTTTGAGACTGTGGTCCCAGCTCTCTTCAGGTCATTGACCAGGTCGTGGCGTGTAGTTCTGTGCTGATCCCTCACCTTCCTCATGATCATTGATGTCCCACGAGGTGAGATCTTGCATGGAGCCCCAGACCGAGGGTGATTGACCATCATCTTGAACTTCTTCCATTTTCTAATAATTGCGCCAACAGTTGTTGCCTTCTCACCAAGCTGCTTGCCTATTGTCCTGTAGCCCATCCCAGCCTTGTGCATGTTTACAATTTTATCCCTGATGTCCTTACACAACTCTCTGGTCTTGACTATTGTGGAGAGGTTGGAGTCTGTTTGATTGAGTGTGTGGACAGGTGTCTTTTATACAGGTAACGAGTTCAAACAGGTCAAATCAAATCAAATGTATTTATATAGCCCTTCATACATCAGCTGATAGCTCAAAGTGCTGTACAGAAACCCAGCCTAAAACCCCAAACAGCAAGCAATGCAGGTGCAGAAGCACGTAGAAAAACTCCCTAGAAAGGCCAAAACTTAGCCTGGTTCCTCTCTAGGTTTCTTCCTATGTGGGGTGGCCAGTCCTCTTCTGGCTGTGCCGGGTGGAGATTATAACAGAACATGGCCAAGATGTTCAAATGTTCATAAATGACCAGCATGGTCAAATAATAATAATCAATCACAGGCAGAACAGTTAAAACTGGAGCAGCAGCACGGCCAGGTGGACTGGGGAGAGCAAGGAGTCATCATGTCAGGTAGTCCTGAGGCATGGTCCTAGGGCTCAGGTCCTCCGAGAGAGAGAAAGAGAGAATTAGAGAGAGCACACTTAAATTCACACAGGACACCGAATAGGACAGGAGAAGTACTCCAGATATAACAAACTGACCCTAGCCCCCCGACACATAAACTACTGCAGCATAAATACTGGAGGCTGAGACAGGAGGGGTCAGGAGACACTGTGGCCCCATCCGATGACACCCCCCGGACAGGGCCAAACAGGAAGGATATAACCCCACCCACTTTGCCAAAGCACAGCCCCCACACCACTAGAGGGATATCTTCAACCACCAACTTACCATCCTGAGACAAGGCCGAGTATAGCCCACAAAGATCTCCGCCACGGCACAACCCAAGGGGGGGCGCCAACCCAGACAGGAAGATCACAGGTGCAGTTAATACAGGTAATGAGTGGAGAACAGGAGGGCTTCTTAAATAAAAACTAACATGTCTGTGAGAGACAGAATTCTTACTGGTTGGTAGGTGATCAAATATTTATGTCATGCAATAAAATGCAAATTAATTACTTAATCATACAATGTGATTTTCTGGATTTTTGTTATAGATTCTGTCTCTCACAGTTTAAGTGTACCTATGATAAAAATTACAGACCAAAACATTATGTGCCTAAAAATATCAAATATAAACTGGCAACCTAACCAAGACTGACAAAAGCTAAACTTAGATCAGCACATCATAGGGAATGGCATGTAACTTCTGGGTCACCTTGAGATAACCCACAAGAGTTGAGACAACTTCTTACTCAGTGACAGGCAGGCAGTGGTGTTGATGGTTGCCATGACTTCTTGAGGTATGTGTGAGCAGTAGCTGCGTGGTGGTAGTGCCACTGTCATGCATTATTATCATAATCTCTGGTGTCTTCACTTGGTTTATGTTCCCATACCTGTCCTTACAGTAGCAATGCTATGAGGCATTACAACAAACAAGCCATTCCAGTGCATGGTTACGTTTCAGATTTACATAATAAAAATGTATATAATTTATATCTTCCTCAAATATCTGGAAATATCCCATAGCCCACAGCTGGGCTGTGTCCCAAATGGTACCCTTTTCCCTATTTAGACTACTACTTTTGACCAAGGCCCTCTATGGGACTGTGAGCTAAAAATCACCCTTTAGGATGTTGACTTATACTGAACAAAAATATAAATGCAATATGTAAGGTGTTGGTCCCATGTCTCATGAGCTGAAATAAAAGATCCACAAAAACCTTATTTCTCTCAAATATTGTACACAAATTTGTTTACATTCCTGTTAGAGAGCATTTCTCCTTTGCCAAGATAATCCATCCACCTGAGAGGTATTGCATATCATGAAGCTGATTAAACAGCATGATCACTACACAGGTGCACCTTGTGCTGAGGACAATAAAAGGCCAGTTTTGTCACACGACACAATGCCACAGATGTCTCATGTTTTTAGGGAGTGTGCAATTGGCATGCTGACTGCAGGAATGTAACACATATAATTATAACTTCCTGATTGTGACCCTGTACTCTTACCATTCCTCATAAAGCCTAAGCCCACATCATGCTATGGTAAGCATATCAATTCATGTGCTATAACTTTTATCAGTCACATTATGTGACATCTGTCATCATAGCCATTAAAAGTGGAAAGGCCTTACCCAATTGAACCATCATGTAGTGTACAGCTATGTCTTGTGTCATGTTTGCAAAGTTTGCATTGCCAAGGCTTTACAAAAGGTCCCAGGCCTAAACTAATACCTAGGAGAGGGGAACGATATCTGATGCAGCCGCCCCATTTTTAGCCACATCCCCTCCATTATTCATCCCTGTCACTGCTTCTCAAGGTGTGAATCTACTAGGATAAGGGGGGTTTGTGAGCTGAAACATACACCAATGGGATCCATGGGGCCCTGTGATGGGTTGAAGTATTGGATTTGAGACTTACAAATGTAAACAGCTGTCAAAGATCCAGTAGGTTGAAGACTGTTCAGATCGGGTCATCAGTTTTTTATTTTCAACTTCATCGACCAGCACCTGATCATTCCCTGTGGGGATCTCATGTTGAGCACTCTGTAAGCACAACAACAGTTCTCCCTTGTGATGAGGTTTCCTGACCTCAATGGGACTTCCTGGATAAATAAATGTAAAAAAATAAATAGATAGAAAGCTATGCCTGGAATTGATAACATTGTAAATCTAAGATTAGGTGTATGTGTTGATCAACTTAATTATGTCTGAAATTGAATAAAGTCTACTAAATTGAGTCTATGGTTGATTAGCAACTACGTGGTGCAAGATTGGGGAAAAAGTGTTTTGAGGGAATCTGAAATAAAGAAACAAGTAATTGTTTAATACATTTTGTACACCTCAAGGGGTTGGTTGATATTTCCCTATTGTCACGATCGTTTGTAGAAATGGACCGAGATGCAGCGGATGTTGAGTTCCACATCATTTTATTGATAAAGTGAAACTTAATAAAGACAAAAAAACAATAAACTAAAAACGAACCGTGACTACAGAGGTGCTACGTACACTTACTCAAAATACAATATCCCACAAACACAGGTAGGAACAATAACTACTTAAATATGACAACAATTACCAGCTGCCTCTAATTGTGAATCATACAAAATCACCAACATAGAAAAATAAACTAGAACCCCACATAGAAATAATCAACCAGAATAACCCCCAGTCACGACCTGACCTACTATACCATAGAGAAACAAAGGCTCTCTATGGTCAGGGCGTGACACCTATGCAATAGCCATTGTTTCCTGTTCATGTTTAATAGATCTAAGGCATTATTGTGGCCAGTTATATTTACGTAGCTATAATATAACCTACTGATTTAAATTATGTTAGAATTTCCCCTGCCTGTGGCTCTATCCCCATCTCTCAGGTACCATCCTTACAGGGGAAATGATACTGGTTCTGTATGTTGTAACAATTTTGGGCTTCATAAACACAGTGAGAAAAATAAGAAAATGTCCAGCAAGAAGCAAGTGTAAAATGTGTGTTGTTACTGAGTGACCGTGTAATCACCAATCCTTTTCTTCAAAGTATGTCATGTGGGATGCCTGCTGGATATTCAAAACTTAGCTGTGATGTGACTGTATGTACAGAGCGTGGGGGAAGGGAGATGTGTGTGTGCGCCTGTGCACGCGTGCCAGGGAGGGAGGTGTGGTGACTATATAGGCAGCTGCTGTTGCCTGAGAGGTGTCAGACACTGCTCCATTTCACTCCCCAGCCAAGATCTTAACTCCACAGATAATCTTAACTCCACAGGTACGGCCACCATCTCAAAGCCTTATCTCATGAACACGGCAAAGGGAGCGCTGCCTATCACCACAAGGATGCCTGTGTGGGGTGGGGCTCGCTTTCGGGATAAAGCAGCTGACTTGTGACCAGGCCAGTCCTGATGCTCCAGACGCTCTTTTATCCCCTAGGCAGGGAAGAGGAAACCCCTCCTGGTTATTCTTAATGCCACTGTTTCTCTGTGTGGGTTCACCTAGCCTGCTTTAAAAAAAAAAATTAGACATTACTTACAGCATGCCCAAAGACCCCCTCAGAGGGTGCGAGTGGCGGTTAGTGATTTCTTGCTGTTGTGTGGTAGTGAGGAGGCAACTACTTAAGTGGTGTCTGTGCTTGTCCGCAGGCCTGTGCTTGTATGGCTGCTGATAAATGTCAGATGGCAGCTGGGCGCTGTGGATGGATGGTGGGAACTGAAGTGTCTGATCCCGAGGGAGGGCGTGTTGGGGTTTGGTCGTAGCTCTGCTTTACACTTGAGAGAGTCAATCTTTTGGAGAGAGGGAGTCATCTGACCTACATGGTGAATGTTTTTCTTATCTACTCTTAGAAAACAGGGTGTGTGTATACATGTCATGTGTAATGATCAGCAGACACTCTGGCTACGTCCCAATAATCTGTCCTTCCTCCTAAAGTGTGCACTTGTTCAATTCCCTTCACTGATTTTAAAGAAAATGAGTGTTATAAGAAACATGGTGGAAACTCCCGCTAGCCCTCCTCCAATTCAGTGCTTTAAAATTGATGATAAATGGTGAACGAGTGCACACTTCAGGAGAAAGGATATATTATTGGGACATAGGGGGTGCCAACTGCTATATTCAACCATAGAAGTAGAATTACTAGATCAAACTTTCCCATTCAAGTCAATGTTCTGCAATGGGAAATTATAATTATCTTCAACTACAGGGGATCAGTATAGACAGTTTAACCGGCCACAGGGTGTGATCATTGGTGAGTGATTTGCAGCTTACATGTCAGAGTGTTTTCCTGGAGTGAAATCTACAGGGACAATGGGTCTAGATCTGTTGTCTATGCTCTAAGTATAGAAGATGAACATATATTGTACTCTGAGAGACTGGACGACATTATAGGATATCATATCATACAGTATATCTTTCCACCATGTCTATAGCCTCTATTACACTGAGACATTAGTTAGGTTAGACTACTGCTGGGGTTTCCCCCCCTCCCACTCTCTCCCCAGGTGGTTGGTGAAAACAACAGTTTCTTCCCCCAAGTTTCCAGAATATGGTGCACCAGATGGATGAATATTGACTCTACAGTATAGCATGTTTTACTGTACATACTGTGTGTTGGGATTGGGATGGATTCAAAGTCAATGGAGGAATTTGGAGATATGAGTCATGTCATTGCACTGTGGTCCTGGCCTGCCTGCACTGGGACTGGAAAGAGAGCAGAGTGCAGACATAGACAGTAAAGTGCAGGTGCTCACAGTTACTGCAAGGGTACAGGTGTAAGACTGGGCCTTTTGTATAAGTACGGGTTGTTCTCTGATATTTTTAGCAACATCACCATCTTCATATTAAGATACAATACTTTTCAGTATGACCCCAATGAGAGTGAATGAGGAAGTCTGGAGTCACACACACATGAACACACACACACACGCATGCTTGTTTGTGTTTTTAGGCCTGAACTCGACTTCATCTTTGTCTGAGAAACCGATCGTTGTTGTTCAATAGAGTAGTAGATTGTCATACAGTCCCATGTTGTTTACTGACACACATTACACTTTCTGACTCAACTAAATTTGCTAGGTACTCTGCTGTTATAGGATGAAGTTGCCCGTAGACCCTGATTTGGGTCACTTTTAGCTTTTTCAGGGTTAGGGTTACGAGTGAGGGAGGGGAAACTGATCCTAGAGCTGCACCTACCACCCCCGACCGGTACTCTGCTGCCAGAATGATCAAAACTTGCAGTAAATATACGTTTCTGTGGAAACTTCCCCAGAGGAAGTGGAGATGGCAAAAAATGAAGGCTATACAAGGGGTGTCAAACTCAATTCCTGGAGGGCCGAGTGCCTGCTGGGTTTAAAAACATATTTTTTTTATAAATTAGTCATCCAGGTGAGGGAGTTCCTTACTACTCAATTACCTTTATTGATCAATAAACAGAGGAGCAAAAACCCGCAGGCACTCGGCCCTCCATGAATTGAGCTGGGTATTCAGTCCCTGAATTCTGAGCATTTACCTGTCGAGAAGGTGCCAACACCTTTACAGTTGTTTTACTGCCCTGCATGGCTTTAGGACTGTATGGATACACCTGTCTGATCTTGTTGGCATTGTAATAATAATACCTTGATGCAGCCACTTGCATATGTTTCCCGCTTGTTACACTTCAAGCAGGGCTTGGCTTTTCCTGCGTACACACACCCTCAACACACCCATGCATACTACAACTTGTCGAGCTGCACCTACTCTGCATCCCAATTCTCCACCCTCTTCCCTGAAGTGTGCACTTGGATTTAAAAGCATAAGATTGTTATAAGCATGGACTGTTACACCAATCCTATACTTTTAAATCCATGTCGTGGAGAGCACAAATGCTCACTTTGGGGAAAAGGGTGGAGAATTGGAGCACAGGCCTCCTAGAATGTAGGCTAGTGTAATTATATAGTCCAGCTGATTAATAAAAAGGCCTTCATACAATATCAAATCAAATTGTATTTGTCACATGCGCCGAAAACACCTTGCAGTGAAATGCTTACTTACAAATCCTAAACAACAATGCGATTTAAACAATATAAAATATATAAATATGAATAAGAAGTAACAAATAATTAAAAAGCAGCAGTAAAATATCAATAGCGAGGCTATAGACAGAGCGTATGCAATATGTTATTAATGTGTTATGTCATTAATAAGATTTACACTTTACATACTGTGCCCATTTTTACTGTGTAATTATTCCTGTAAGTACAGTTTAACAAGTATTATAATTACTCAATTGTTCAAATTTTACTTAGAAGATAGGTCTACAGCTAGACCTTTAAGCCAGTGAATTAAACCTAACTGAGCAATTGTGTATATAAACTCCCTCAATTTACGTCCCTGTTTGCAAGTGTCACGGTTTACAAATGGTATGTTAGACTAGACATATTAGCCTTTATATAGGCTACATTGTGTACCATTTGAATAGCCTATAGTTAGGCCTATGCTATTTAAATAGACTTAAACAAAACGACCCAGCATATACTCTTTACAAGGACTTCCCTATGACAAACCATTAATTACGTTATCTCTGTCACTCATTTGGCAGTTATTAACTTTGCTTTAAGCAACACAATGTAATCATCTGACGTTTATTTTTGGCCTATTCCAGGCAGTTATAGCTCTACGCGTGTAACCAAGTCTAAATTTAGATCAAACGTTCCGCCGTCGCTTGCGTCAATGGAATCCCGAGCGTGCGTCAGAGTATAAGAACGTCTGTGTGAGAACGATGCCATTGGCTCCTGACCCGGAAAAATCACCGCCCCTTTGCTATTTTTGCGGAAAGACACGCCTAGAGCCGGGGCCACCCGACGTAACGGCAAAATAAAAGTGACTGTATATATTACACTCTACCCGAAGTCTGAAGATTTCATTCCCCTTCTGAACTGTAGACAGAGGTTTAATACACTTGATGCTTCTCCATCACTCGGAATAAATGAAAATCTGTCTAAGGAATTTAGAGGATTTATAGATCAGGTTAGTAAAAGGTATTTATTATTATTTTGCATGCATGCTAGTGGTCTTCACTGTTTTGTTATGGATCCGATTGGCAGGGATGCTTTTTTAATCTTCGAAAACTTTACCCTCCTAAAGAGCTTACTTATTGAATGATTTGTGGCATTTTAGCCTACTTGCAATGACTGTAAATTTGTTTTCTTGATCATGTGATAAAGTAGCCTTGTTTCATTCTATTTTCGAATGACATATACAGAAAAGGCCATGTTTAGATGCTATACCATTCGAATAGGCTACAGCTGCTTAAAACTGTTCATCAAATAAAAGCTTAATAACATGTCAGACCAAATGATAGATGTCTTGGATATCATTGTCGACTTGACTGCATTCAACATTGATCGCTATCACGCTTGTGAATTGACGATGTGTTGGTCTGTGTTGTGTTGCAACCAGCCGCACACTCCCCCAGTTCTCTATCACTGACTGATTTTTGCCTCGCACGTTTCAAAGGCTATCTCTAGACTATGCTGTTTGACAGGGCTATTTTATAGGGCCTTTTATATGGGGCCAATAGGGGTGTATTGATGGTCTGAAATAGTTGAGAATATGAGTGGTAGGCTATTTATAGTTTTGTAATATTTGCTCTTCATGGTCAGTTATTAACTTAATCCATGTGTATTATTTTATTATATGAAATAAATAGGCTGATGCATCACATTGTTATCAACTTAAGCTACTAATGAGAAAGATCAGACAGGTGGCGATGTGGCCAGTAGTTTTACTGGGTGTTCAAGAGGAGGCAGTGGACGTATTGGATGTCTCACTGTTGTCTCTCTTGTCCTCATCTTATCAGATGCACACATATCCTCTGCGTGCATGTTACACATGGGGTTCAGAGGTTAACTTGTGACCTTTTGATGTAAGCACCCTTTGTATAGGTCAATGATGTTTCTTACTTTAGTTTGTGTGCATCAAGTGTATAGTTTCTCTCACCAAAGCACATGCTAAGAGGTAAAAACACAAGTCACTGTTTAGGGGCAGAATAGCTTACACCCAGACATGTTGTTGGTGATGATACACTATATATACAAAAGTATATGGACACCCCTTCAAATGAGTGAATTTGGCTATTTCAGCCACACCATTGCTAACAGAGCCCTGACCTCAACACCATCAAACACCTTTGGGATGAATTGGAATGCAGACTGCGAGCCAGGCCTAATCGCACAACGTCAGAGCCTGACCTCACTAATGCTCTTGTGGCTGAATGGATGCAAGGTCCCACAGCAATGTTCCAACATCTATTGGAAAGCCTTTCCAAAAGAGTGGAGGCTGTTATAGCAGCAAAGGAGGGACCAACTCCATATTATTTTGTAATGAGATGTTCGACAATCAGGTGTCCACGTACTTTTGGTCATGTAGTGTATAAACAGGAAAAAGCAGTGATTCCACATAAATTCAAGTATTTAGCATAATTGTTTATTTTATATTGCTTTTAGTCATGCCAGAATATCTTGAGATATTCAAAGTTTTGACTGACCAACAGCCTTCATTGCGATTTTAACTGAAATTGAATTAAGACAATAATTAAGATATGAATTAGATCAGATGATTACAGCTACAGATTAGTGAAAGAACGCCTCCTGGAGAAAAATCCTCCAGATCTGATATGGACAGTTCTGAAAGGTAGACATGAATCGCATAGACATGTCCAGCTGCTAAAGACACCTTAGCATTTCGCCACATCCCTCCGCTCCGCCAGACCTGTCACCTTCCCCTCTTCAGCTGGCATTTAGCCCACGTGGAACCCAATCCCCAGACCTTGGGAGGAGGGTTGCCCTGTTCATAACCGAAGGGGTGGGTTTCAAAGCATTCAAAGCCAGTAACCAATATCCTCCAGCAAGACTATCTCCCCATCAGCCAGTCAGCCGGCTTTCCAGGCTTTCTCAGAATCACCAAAGGGGTACCAAGAGACCTAAAGCTGTGGCAGCGTGAGGAGAGGGGGGAAGTGTTTCTGTATGGGATGATGTCAGGATGCGCTATTGGAGAGGTGTTAAAAAGGGATCCCTAAGACGGGTTAAGTTTCTTTACTGTTGTTGACTTAAGTGATTAGTAAGGAGGCTTGCAGATGCTGGTTGTAGAGTTGATTACAGGTTATTGCACCTGGTTTGGCTGGAGTGATGGTGAACTTGGAGCGTACGGCAGGTGGGCCTATAGGGTCTACTCATGCTACATTACTCAACATAAATGGCACCATTTAAATTATTTCATAATTTCAGCAGTTATGTTGGCATCACGTTTTGATAGAGAACAACAATTAAGAACAGCGACTACAGAATGCAACTATTTGGCTTCAGAATTTTTTCTAAAATATTGTTTTATGTCTTTTTTTAGCAATGCCCTGTGTTCAAACTCAGTATGGAACTGTGCCCTACGACAACAACTACTTTATCTCTGAGTTCCTGAATCCTGACCTCAGTGCTAAGCCAGCCATGGACATCGGTGCCCAGCGGGACCAGCTCACCGCCTCCTCCCTCCCCAGCATCAACACCCTGGTGGGCAGCGGCTACGTGGGCGAGTTTGACGCCTACTCGTGCCAGATCACCACCTCTGCCTCCAATATCCCCTCCGGCCCCGCGGCCGGCGGCAGCTCCAGCCCTCAGGCTCAGCACTCAGCCTTCAAACTGGACGACCTCCAGGTGTACGGCTGCTACCCGGGCTCCTTTGCCCTCAGCTACCTCGACGAGACGCTGTCCTCCTGCGGCTCCGATTACTATGGCAGCCCTGCGTCGGCCACCGCCTCCCCACCCACCCCGGGCTTCCAGAGCCAGCCTGGCTCGGCCTGGGACTCCCCCTTCAGCCCCTACTCCCCAGGCCCTGGGTGCTGGGTGGCTGATAAGTCAGGCTTAGCTCAGCAACCCTCCTTCTTCACCTTCACCCCCCCGGTGGAGCAGCATTCCCCCCTGGGGCAGCATCAGGGCCCCCAGCAAGGTGAGGAGGACCCTTTCTTCCAGCCCTCACAGCAGCATGCCTCCCCTCTCCATTACACCCCCTTATCCCTGGACCAGGTGTCCCTGGACAGCCCCGGGCTCATGGAGGGGCCTATGTTGTCCCCTAAGATCTGTAGCCCCGGGGCCAACGAGGGTCGCTGTGCGGTGTGTGGGGACAACGCCTCCTGTCAGCACTACGGGGTCCGCACCTGTGAGGGCTGCAAGGGCTTCTTTAAGGTAGGAAGCTTAACAGTACTTATATTATTATTATTTCGCAGGCTGGCTGCCTCAGAATTTTTTATAATTCAGTTGCACATAATAACCTATTCATACATTAACTTGGCTCCAGTTCCAGTAGAAGTGTGATTATAAAAGAGAAAGGGGAACATTGAGAAATGTGCAGGAAAATAATCACACTGTTCTTTGTTTTTATTTTCCCTTCTTGCAGCGAACTGTACAGAAGAATGCTAAATATGTGTGCCTAGCCAACAAAGACTGTCCAGTAGACAAGCGGAGGAGGAACCGGTGCCAATTCTGCCGTTTCCAGAAGTGCCTCGTGGTGGGAATGGTGAAAGAAGGTAATGCCATGTTACACCCCCTTAAAGCCTTCAGTGACTATTATATTTGATGTGAAACCCAAGCTTGAACTGACAGTCATGTGAAACCCAAGCTAAGAATGACAGCAATGCTAAGCTGAAGCTTTACAGTGCCCACTCGTAGAAAAAGAGAAACTGAAATAGATATAGCAATTGTTTAGCGAAACAGAGGCTTGCGGTGACAGTCATATAAGAATCTCAGACACGTACAGTCAGTGAGAGTATTTGTTATTATTTCTCTCTCTCACTTACAGTCGTCCGCACAGACAGCCTGAAAGGTCGCAGGGGTCGTCTGCCCTCTAAACCCAAGACTGTACCAGAGTCAGTGTCCACCACCCCACCCATCAACATCATCACCTCTCTTGTCAGGGCTCACATAGACTCCAACCCCGCCATCGGAAAACTGGACTACTCCAAGGTAAGACCTCCAGACCTTGTCATGTGACTCATGGAACAGCATATTATTGGTTGTCTGTTAAGTGCCTACAGTAGCTCGTCTTTGCTGTTGAATCTCTCTCAGAATTTAGCCCATTGCTGTTGCTAAAGTTAAGCTTCTTGCTTTAATATCGTTGTATGTAATTCATCTTCTTTGATTGAAGTGATCTCGATCACATTTCACACTATATGTTATGATGAGATGGACATCAGAGGCAGTGAGTCATCCATTTCTTTCCTCTTTCCACTCCTCAGTACCATGAGACAGTGGTCAGCCTATCAGAGAAAGAGGATGCCAACGACATCCAGCAGTTCTACGACCTGCTGACTGGCACCATGGATGTGCTGCGGAAATGGGCCGAGACCATCCCAGGATTCACCGCCTTCTGCCCAGAAGACCAGGAGCTTCTCCTGGAATCTGCTTTCGTGGAACTCTTCATCCTCCGGCTAGCATACAGGTATAATTACCACTGTAAACATGGTCTGCATCCCAAATGGCACCCTATTCCCTATGGGCCCTGGTCAAGAATGATGCAGTTAATAGGGAATAGACTGCCATTTGGGACGCACTAATTTACTGTATAATTCCTTAAAAACAAATGTGCACCCAATGTTTCTGCAATATATGTTAAGGCTGTTCTGTCTCTAGGTCGAGTCCTGAGAAGAACAAGCTGATCTTCTGCAATGGTGTGGTACTTCACCGTATGCAGTGTGTGAGGGGCTTTGGCGACTGGATCGACTCCATCATGGACTTCTCCCAGAGCCTCCACCGCATGAACCTGGACGTGTCCTCATTCGCCTGCCTCGCAGCACTCGTCATCATCACAGGTGAAACACATTCACATGCAAACACACGAAGACAGACGGACAGACGGACGGACGGACGGACAGAGACAGACAGACAGACAGACTTTCACTATACTGTTCGTTTTAGTGAACCCCTTCTCTGCTCCACTAGGAGTTGAAAGCAATAAGTCTGGTAAGTTCTGGTTACTCAACTGAAACACTCATACTATATGCTTGTGGTATATAGCCTGTCACAAGCCCATTTATTAATGTGTCTGATCAAGAGGTTTCTCCTTGTTGTTTCTCCTCAGATCGCCATGGCCTTAAAGAACCCAAACGGGTGGAGGAGTTCCAGAACCGCCTCATAACCTGTCTGAGGGACCACGTGGCCAGCAGTGGCTCCGACGCTGGGCGGCCCCAGCCCAACTTCCTGTCCCGTCTGCTAGGGAAGCTCCCCGAGCTGCGCACCCTCTGCACGCAAGGCCTGCAGCGCATCTTCTACCTGAAGCTGGAGGACTTGGTCCCTCCACCACCCATCGTAGACAAAATCTTCATGGATACCTTACCTTTCTGAAAAGACAGATAAAAAGATGAAGAGGAGTGATTAAGTGATGATGCTGAGGGGACAAAAATATGATAAACTGAGGAGGTGAATAGGGGGCCGTTGTCTGTGTCCATTACATTTGGGACTTATAGGACCCCCCCCACTGAAGTGGCATCTCCCCTTTCCAGTGCACTGACTTGATGAAAAGTGTCTGATTCTGCCTCTGGTCCAGTGTCTAAAAGTGAGGACTTAGACTGTATTTTTCTCACATTTAGTTTAATAACAAAAACCTGTGGGTGACAGAATTGGATGTTTATTTTCCAATCTGTGGAATTATCCTGGACAATGCATTCAACAAGAGAGAGGAAGACATGAGATAACATTTCTAGTTTTTGGTCTCTTTTGTAAGTGTGACTTTGTAGAGTGGCTTTATCGCTATGCAAAATGTGTACGTTTGTGTTTTTGCACGCTACAAAATATTGAGAGACAGTTGGTGTGTATGTACAGCTCTGAGGGGGGAAAGCAGGCATGTTCACACCTGAACACCCACTTAAACCTAAGTTCTCAAAAATCCTATTGAGTTTCCAAATCCCAACACAACTTAATTTAGTAGCTGTTCAAAGTTGACACATAGGGAGGCCAACAGTGTCAAACGCTGGAGTCTCCAGTCCACTAGCCTTTCTCAAAGACAACTGTTGCGTCCTACATTTCAAAGTGAGTATTTTCAGTGAAACCATAATAATAATAATAATAATAGCCATTTGTAGTCCTGATACCACACATTTACACCTATAGAAGTTCGGACCAAAGGGTAGCTGTCTATCTGTCTGCAGTGACAGCTGGCTATTGTTGTGACATTTACAGCTCATCAACCATAAAGCCTTAATGTACTTTACAGGCCCAGTGCAGTCAAAAATGTGATATTCCTGTGTTTATATTTATATTTTCACACTATGAGGATGGAATAATACTGTGAAATTGTTAAAATTATGATAATGCCCTTTTAGTGTAAGAGCTGCCTGAAATTTCAGCTTGTTTTGGTGGGATGGAGTTTTGGCCTGCCTGGTGACATTACCAGGTATTAAATTAGTTAATAGACCAATAAGAAAGAGAGTTCTAAACCTTTCTGCCAATAACAGCTAGTTTTCAGTTTTCCCCTCCCTACCCAAAATTCTTGCTAGAGAAATTGCTTTTTGCTAAGAAGCTATTTTTGTTTATTTTTTTACCATTGTAATTGAAAAAAATCACAGTAGGGTACTTACTTAATTGTAACCCAGAAATGATTTGATATTGAGATAAAAATGGCTGCATTGGACCTTTTAAAAGGTGTCATAAGTTTTACTCATGCCACAATGCAACAAGTATTGCGGTTCTGTAATGGCAAGAGAATCATATCACTGAAACTATTTTTTTCCCCTTAGAACTTTATAGGAATGAGTCCTTAAAAAGAGAAAAATGCCAGCAGAATTACAATGTTTAAAAAGTGCCTTTACAAAAGTTGAAGACGACCTGTGTATTCAGGTTTTCATTTCAACCATCTCACTGATAGAAACTCTGTAAATCTAGTCATTTGATGTCGGCAACAACCAGATGACAAAACATTCGAACAGACTTGGTGAAGTTTGATTGGCTGAAATGAAAATGTGCATACCAAGAGTTACTTGAAAACGGAGGTTAGGCATCTCATGGTTTGGAATAGCCTAAGAATAGTCTAGGGATAAAAATCATAGAATACATTTCATTTTTTGAATGTGGGAGAGTATTAAGTTTCACACTATAGCTGTAACATGGATCCACTCAAACGTATCCCTTAATGCTCTATAGCTTACTATCCTTACCCTTAACTGTGTGATTCTATAAACATCTGCTAATGTAAGGGTTGCCTTACACACGCTCCTTCAGGAGGAGTGTGTGCAGTTTTATAAAATGTAGTTATTTTTATTTTGTTCTTGAAATGAACTTCAAGTGATTTCTTAAGTCATTACACAGTGAAATGTGACAAAAGGACGAGCAGCTAAGAGCACTTCAGCGTTCTAACACAGTATACAGATTTATACAAAAATGTTCTATGTTTGTTTGTGACGTGTGTATACTTATAACATAAATACTTTATATTTGTGAGTTTTTGTAATGTGGTACATACATATATATATTCAGAGGAAGAAAAAGTATTTAATATTAAAAGAACATTTCAAAATACAACATTTGTTTCCATTTTTTTAAAATGTTATGATACTTTTTCACAGACAATTTTTACAACACATACTTTTATGATGGTGTGTGTAGTAAAAAACTATCACCCGATTCTGAGTTCTCTGGTATCTCCAAAGAAATCAGTGGTTAAACCACATAAGATGATGTCAAAACTATTTCCTCTAGTCTACAGGCTCTTCTGCAACCGAAGTTATACACCATTGGTTTGATTTTCATGACATCATAACAGGAAGCAGTTCGTTCCTTTCGGTTAAACCACTTGCATAGTTTCTAGATAAGATTGATGGAAGGGGAACTTTCATTCTCTGTGCCACGCAGGGGCACATGACGTAATAACTGTGTGGGAGTCTGTGTCTTTTCCATAGTGTTGTCTAATCATATTATATGAATGCTCAAAATAACTTATACCAACCAATCAACTCACAAATAGCAACACTGTACCAACCAATCAACTCACAAATAGCAACACTATACCAACCAATCCACTCACAAATAGCAACACCTTACAATATGAATTTTGGTTGTTCCCCTTTGAGTTGCTTTGTTATTGGGCTGTATACACCACATACTCTACTAAATAGAGTATGGCACAGCTATGCTGTAGTATATGCCAGCAAATACAGTAGGGAGACCCAGGTCACCTGAGCACATATTCAGCTTGTTAGATTTAGCAACTCATCTTTGATTGCAATAATATATATTGTTCTAAGCTTTTCACAAGTTCACAAAGTGTTTTAAATTGTATGGGCAATGGAGATAACTCACTCCATCCACTACTACTATAGGGTGAGATGATCAATGCAATATGTTGCTGTAATAAAGACTTGCTATTAACACTGTGGTGCGTTTTGAGATTGGTCTGCCAAAGGGAGAGGGGGAGAGGTGCACGAAACTTGCTCTTGATCTAATTCACCATCTTGTACTTGTAAATGTGTTTTGTCGCACAAGGTGTTAACGGTGGCACGGCACTCATGATCAGCAGAGGCTATCCTTTGCCTTTCAGCCCACAGCCCAGGAGAATTGCAGCCGTGTTCAGCCAATACCCCTCCGGATACCCAATCTCAGACCACAGTCCAGTCATCTGGATTTTGATGTTGGCAGCAGGAGTGGAAATGAGGTCAACAGGAGAAAAGAGGGTGAGACATTGAGACATGTGTTACCATTTAAAAAGCCAGGCATGCCCACACCCTGATGGGTACAGTTAGTGGACAGACTTGGGTGTAGTCCCACTTCAGGGACCAGTGGGCATGAAACCTGGGGAGTATACAGTATGCTATCTACATTTGAGTCATTTAGCCGACACTCTTATCCAGAGCGACTAGGGTTAAGAGTTAAGTGCCTTGCTCAAGGGTATACTGTATCAATATATTTTTTACCTAGTCTGCTCAGGGATTTCAACCAGCAAACGTTCAGTTACTGGCCCAATTCTCTTAACCACTAGGCTACCTGCCTATCTCTGCTTTCATTATGGATACAGCTAATGTTTACATAAAGCAGTATACACTTATGTAGAATAGACTTGGCATCTTGGCATTTTGGCAGATCTTATCCAGTATGTGTCACGCCCTGATCTGTTTCACCTGTCTTTGTGCTTGTTTCCACCCCCCTTGTCTCCACCCCCCAGTGTCGCCCATATCCCCTGTGTATTTAAACCTGTGTTCTCTGTTTGTCTGTTGCCAGTTCATCTTATTTGTCAACCTTACCAGCGTTTGTCCTGTCAGCTCCTGTTTTTGCTCATCATTTGAATAGGGATCGATGTATTGACTTTGTCCATTGTTTTTGATAGGCTAGCCCAAACTACAGATCAAATCTTGTTTGCTATGTTATTTGTTCTGTGAACTCATTTCAAAATTAGTTTGATATAACTTACAGCTGTAAAATAAGGTAATCCCTGACCGCATCCATTCCATTCCACACAGACAGCAGATTAATGGGGCCCATAGCAAGGTCGAGCCTTGGGGTAAAGATATGGTTTAGGTATGGCAACCAGAGCTGGCCTGCTTTTGGACTTTAATTACAAGTGGTAACTGGGCCTTGTGGGTAACCTTGTATATGTGCGCTGGATATGGGTCACAATAATTTTGCTATAAGGAGAAATATTTCACTCATAGAAATATTCCAGCCACAAAGTTGACTTAATTGTAGAAAACAATATGGTGTGGTTTAGTTTAGCAGGGGTTTAGAATGAACAATAGAAAACCGGAGACTTTGGTGGTTTAGCACGGAGCTGTGCCTTAAGGTAAACAACATAGCAACAGCCCCAGAAACTACTTCTGCACATTTATTGTGGATGTTTCGGTCAGAGACGTACGTTCTGGCTTGGCCATGACTCTGTGTGTTATGTATAACTGTGGGGCAAGTGTCAGCTCTAGGTAACAAAACACTAACCCCCCCATGGTGATTATGTTTGGGATGTGTGGCCCGCCACCATCTCCTTCCCAAAGTGGAAAGGTACCATCTGGAGCTGCTGTTGACCCACTGACCTTAGACCTCTAACCTCATGTCCTGTCATGCAACACCCAGGACTTGAGGACCCGTCTAGCCTCATTATACCACCACCTTACATGCAAGACGACGTGTTCTCCACTGTAACTATATGAGTGTGTGTGGGACAAGGAGCATATAGAATGTAAGGAAGATGTGATAAACATCAAAGAGGGAGGAAAGAATGTGAGAACATGAGAACTGGTCTGCTCGTAATATACAGTGCCTTGCGAAAGTATTCGGCCCCCTTGAACTTTACGACCTTTTTTTTGCCACATTTCAGGCTTCAAACATAAAGATATAAAACTGTATTTTTTTGTGAAGAATCAACAACAAGTGGGACACAATCATGAAGTGGAATGACATTTATTGGATTTTTCAAACTGTTTTAACAAATCAAAAACTGAAAAATTGGGGGTGCAAAATTATTCAGCCCCTTTACTTTCAGTGCAGCAAACTCTCTCCAGAAGTTCAGTGAGGATCTCTGAATGATCCAATGTTGACCTAAATTACTAATGATGATAAATACAATCCACCTGTGTGTAATCAAGTCTCCGTATAAATGCACCTGCACTGTAATAGTCTCAGAGGTCCGTTAAAAGCGCAGAGAGCATCATGAAGAACAAGGAACACACCAGGCAGGTCCGAGATACTGTTGTGGAGAAGTTTAAAGCCGGATTTGGATACAAAAATATTTCCCAAGCTTTAAACATCCCAAGGAGCACTGTGCAAGCGATAATATTGAAATGGAAGGAGTATCAGACCACTGCAAATCTACCAAGAACTGGCCGTCCCTCTAAACTTTCAGCTCATACAAGGAGAAGACTGATCAGAGATGCAGCCAAGAGGCCCATGATCACTCTGGATGAACTGCAGATATCTACAGCTGAGGTGGGAGACTGTCCATAGGACAACAATCAGTCGTATATTGCACAAATCTGGCCTTTATGGAAGAGTGGCAAGAAGAAAGCCATTTCTTAAAGATATCCATAAAAAGTGTTGTTTAAAGTTTGCCACAAGCCACCTGGGAGACACACCAAACATGTGGAAGAAGGTGCCCTGGTCAGATGAAACCAAAATTAAACTTTTTGGCAACAATGCAAAACATTATGTTTGGCGTAAAAGCAACACAGCTCATCACCCTGAACACACCATCCCCACTGTCAAACATGGTGGTGGCAGCATCATGGTTTGGGCCTGCTTTTCTTCAGCAGGGACAGGGAAGATGGTTAAAATTGATGGGAAGATGGATGGAGCCAAATACTGTCATGTTTTGTCATTTATTATCTTGTCTTGTCCCTGTGCTTCCCATTCTATTCGTTTCCCTCTGCTGGTCTTATTAGGTTCTTTCCCTCTTTCTATCCCTCTCTCTCCCCCTCCCTCTCTCACTCTCTCGCTCTCTCTTCTCTCTATCGTTCCGTTCCTGCTCCCAGCTGTTCCTATTCCCCTAATCAATCATTTAGTCTTCCCACACCTGTTCCCGATCCTTTCCCCTGATTAGAGTCCCTATTTCTTCCTTTGTGTTCCGTTCCTGTCCTGTCGGTTCCTTGTCTAGAATTCACCGTGCTGTGTTTGTGTATCGCCCTGTCGTGTCGTGTTTTCCTCAGATGCTGCGTGGTGAGCAGGTGTCTGAGTCTGTCTGGTTCAAGTGCCTTCCCGAGGCAACCTGCTGTTCACCTGCTGTTCAAGATCGAGTCTCCAGTTTGTCCTCGTCTTTTCGAGTGAAAGTTGTGTTTTTTGTTTGTATTTACTTTACTGGATTAAAGACTCTGTTTTCGCCAAGTCGCTTTTGGGTCCTCTTTTCACCTGCATGACAAATACAGGACCATTCTGGAAGAAAACCTGATGGAGTCTGCAAAAGACCTGAGACTGGGACGGAGATTTGTCTACCAACAAGACAATGATCCAAAACATAAAACAAAATCTACAATGGAGTGGTTCAAAAATAAACATATCCAGGTGTTAGAATGGCCAAGTCAAAGTCCAGACCTGAATCCAATCGAGAATCTGTGGAAAGAACTGAAAACTGCTATTAACTTAAGGGGGCTGAATAATTTTGCAAGCCCAATTTTTCAGTTTTTGATTTGTTAAAAAAGTTTGAAATATCCAATAAATGTCGTTCCACTTCATGATTGTGTCCCACTTGTTGTTGATTCCTCACAAAAAAATACAGTTTTACATCTTTATGTTTGAAGCCTGAAATGTGGCAATAGGTCGCAAAGTTCAAGGGGGCCGAGTATGTCATAGCGATGCTTTTGGAAACAAAAATCTAAATCTGTCTTGGTCTAGGTCAATGTCTAAAGTATCTTGATCAATATAGACTGACATTCAATATTTTTCAACAGATTATATTAAGTACTCAATAAAAGACCAAGACAGCTACCAACTGTTAATATACACAAAAAGGTGCTATCTTGAAGCTAAAAGTGTTTATTGCCTGTCCCATAGGAGAACCCTTTGAAGAACACTGTTTGGTTCCATGTAGAGCCCTTTTCGGTTCTAGGTAGAAATATTTTGGGTTCCATGTAGCACCCTTTCTACAGAGGGTTCTACATGGAACAAAAAAATGTTATACCTGGACCCAAAAAGGGTTCTACATGTTCGACGAGCAGGTGTTCACATACTTTTGGTCATGTGGAGTATATTTATATTCCGGACACCAACATTGCTTGTTCTAATATTTCTAAATTTCTTAATTCCATTATTTTTCTTTTTTGGATTTGTGTGTATTGCTTTCTATTGTTAGGTATTACTGCACTGTTGAAGCTAGGAACATAAGTGTATCGCTACACCCACTATAACATCTGCAAAATATGTGTACGCGTCATGGGACCACTAAAATGTGATTTGATGATGTGACATACATGTGACATACTGTACATGTGAGTGGGTGGCCTACAGCAGGTGTGTGTGTGTGTGTGTGTCTGTGTGTGTGTGTGTGTCTGTGTGTGTGTGTGTTTGTGTCTGTGTCTGCGTGTTTGTGTCTGTGTCTGTGAGAGTTACGGAGGCCATAGAGCACTAGCTGGAGAGGAAAACCAATAGGCCTGTTTGTGAGGATGCTGCACCTGTCATTTGTTGATGGACTAAGCTGTAAATAACTTTGTGAAGTTGTTTAGTGCTCAGTGCGGGGCTCCTGTACCTCCCACTTCTCTGTCTGTCTGTCTGTCTGTCTGTCTGTCTGTCTGTCTGTCTGTCTGTCTGTCTGTCTGTCTGTCTGTCTGTCTGTCTGTCTGTCTGTCTGTCTGTCTGTCTGTCTGTCTGTCTGTCTGTCTGTCTGTCTGTCTGTCTGTCTGTCTGTCTGTCTGTCTGTCTGTCTGTCTGTCTGTCTGTCTGTCTGTCTGTCTGTCTGTCTGTCTGTCTGTCTCCCCCTCTCTCTCTCTCTCTCTCTCTCTCTCTCTCTCTCTCTCTCTCTCTCTCTCTCTCTCTCTCTCTCTCTCTCTCTCTCTCTCTCTCTCTCTCTCTCTCTCTCTCTCTCTCTCTCTCTCTCTCTCATACACACATACTGAAACACCACTATCATTTCTACACATTTACTATAAACAGCCAAAATGAGCTCTTACAAGAGGATGAGTGTGTGTGGGTTTTCCTCTCTTCCCAGTGCCTTCATTCACTGTCGTTCTGCCCCTGAACAAGGCAGTTAACCCACTGTTCCCCGGTAGGCTGTCATTGTAAATAAGAATTTGTTCTTAACTGACCTGCCTAGTTAAGTAAAGGTTAAATCTATCCACCCAGTCCCCAGGGCCAGGTGTGGACATCTGATGCACTTCCCCTGGCTTATCTGACAACATTTCTCATCTTTGGTTGCCGAAGAGTCCTGTGTCTGTCCTATGACCACATTCAATCCCTAATATGTGCGCCTCTGCCTGTATCTCTGTTCTGGGCGTGTGTGTGTGTGTGTGTGTGTGTGTGTGTGTGTGTGTGTGTGTGTGTGTGTGTGTGTGTGTGTGTGTGTGTGTGTGTGTGTGTGTGTGTGTGTGTGTGTGTGTGTGTGTGTGTGTGTGTGTGTGTGTGTGTGTGTGTGTGTGTGTGTGTGTGTGTGTGCGTGTGTGCGCGCGTGTGTGTGTGTGTGTGTGTGTGTGTGTGTGTGTGTGTGTGTGTGTGTGTGTGTGTGTGTGTGTGGGGGTGTGTGTGGGGAAAACCCTTTGGTGAGTGTATTTTTAGCCGGCCATTGTTGAGCCCATGGAAACCTCTGTAATCCGATCTCCCCTCTCTGACTGAGGGAGTCTAGAGATAAATTAGTTGGCAGACACCATCGCTCATGCCATCCCTACGCATACCGTTCGGCCCCTATCACTTTCTTAAGCTCCTATTGCCCAGGGGATTAAATCCATAACTGAATGGTAAGCCTCTAGTATCATTGCTCTATCAAACACAGTACAACATGGTAGGAGGAGAAGGATAGTCCAGTGTGTTCAGCAAAATCCCCTATATTATTCTCTTATTAAGCTGTATTGATTTGTGAACCATGGGATCCTGATTCCCGATATTCATTGTTTCTGGAAAACAACTTATTGATGCATCTCTCTCTCTAGATAACATTCGGACAAAATTAATCATGTTGGTGTGAATAGGGTGGCTGATACATTACAATCTATAATGTGTGTGTGTGTGTGTCAAACTCCAGAGGTCTAACTGAATCTGCCTAATTTCATCCATTCTATCCCTGTAATACAGTGGTTTTCAGACCCTATTTACTTACATTTATTTATCCAGAAATTCTGTCAACAGACCCCACCCAAAATGTAATGACATAACCTTAAAATCTATACATTTTGATAACCTACAGCTCATTACTTGTTCTAAGAGTACCAATACATACATTTACTCAATACAATTACATCAAGTGTAGAAGACTGAATCACCTCCCTTCCTAAAACTGACTAGCACCCCTCCCTGCTATACACTGATCTTTACTCCACTCATGCCCTTCCCCCTGACCTTGAACTCGACTTGAAAGTCTGCTGACCTTGCTTCTCTATAACAGTGGTTCCCAACCTTTTTTGTTTACTGTACCACCAACTGCATGCCAGCAGTATACCACCCTGCATCCCACTGCTGTCTTGCTTCTGAAGCTAAGCAGGGTGGGTCCTGGATGGGAGACCAGATGATGCTGGAAGTGGTGTTGGAGGGCCAGTACGAGGCACCCTTTCTTCTGGTCTAAATATCCCAATGCACGAGGGCAATGATTGGGTTACATTGCCCTGTGTAGGGTGCTGTCTTTTGGATGGGAAAATTAAAAGTGTCCTGACTCTCTGTGGTCACTGAAGATCACATGGCACTTATTGTAAGAGTAGGGGTGTTAACCCTGGTATCCTGGCTAAATTCCCATTCTGGTCCTCATAACATCATGGCCACCTAATTATCACCAGCTTTCAATTGGTTAATTCATCCTCTTCCTCTCTCCTGTAACTATTCCCCAGGTTGACCCCTCCTGTCTCAGCCTCCAGTATTTATGCTGCAGTAGTTTATGTGTCGGGGGGCTAGGGTCAGTTTGTTTATCTGGAGTACTTCTCCTGTCCTATTCGGTGTCCTGTGTAAATCTAAGTGTGCGTTCTCTAATTCTCTCCTTCTCTCCTTCTTTCTCTCTCTCGGAGGACCTGAGCCCTAGAACCATGCCCCAGGACTACCTGACATGATGACTCCTTGCTGTCCCCAGTCCACCTGGCCATGCTGCTGCTCCAGTTTCAACTGGCCTGGGCCCTAGGACCATGTCCCAGGACTACCTGACATGAGGACTCCTTGCTGTCCCCAGTCCACCTGGCCATGCTCCTGCTCCAGTTTCAACTGTTCTGCCTTACTATTATTCAACCATGCTGGTCATTTATGAACATTTGAACATCTTGGCCACGTTCTGTTATAATCTCCACCCGGCACAGCCAGAAGAGGACTGGCCACCCCACATATGCTCTCTCTAATTCTCTCTTTCTTTCTCTCTCTCGGAGGACCTGAGCCCTAGGACCGTGCCCCAGGACTACCTGACATGATGGCTCCTTGCTGTCCCCAGTCCACCTGACTGTGCTGCTGCTCCAGTTTCAACTGTTCTGCCTTATTATTATTTGACCATGCTGGTCATTTATGAACATTTGAACATCTTGGTCATTTTCTGTTATAATCTCTACCCGGCACAGCCAGAAGAGGACTGGCCACCCCACATAGCCCGGTTCCTCTCTAGGTTTCTTCCTAGGTTTTGGCCTTTCTAGGGAGTTTTTCCTAGCCACCGTGCTTTTACACCTGCATTGTTTGCTGTTTGGGGTTTTAGGCTGGGTTTCTGTACAGCACTTTGAGATATCAGCTGATGTACGAAGGGCTATATAAATAAATTTGATTTGATTTGATTTGATTTGTTGCTGTAAATGAGAATTTGTTCTCAGTCAACTTACCTGGTAAAGGGTTAAATAAATAAAATAATTTAGCTCTGCCCGGAATATCCACTTATGTGAATTTTACTAGTAAGCCTACGGTCTCATGAGTCTTCTCAAGTACCCCCAGGGGCCCTAGTACCCCTGCTTGGGAACAACTTCTCTATAGCGTCTAGACGAGCCTATGTCAACCATACAGGACTGAATGGGACATTGTCGACATGAACATTACATTTCCTTGCTTTTATTTGCATGTCACTAGTGAAGTTTGTCAAACCAAGGAACACAATATTTTCTTAATTTCACCTTTATTTCACCAGGTAGGCCAGTTGAGATTCTCATTTACAACTGTGACATGGCCAAGATAAAGCAAAGCAGTGCGACAAAAACAACAACACAGAGTTACACATGGGATAAACAAACATACAGTCAATAACACAATAGAAAAATCTGTATACAGTGTGTGCAAATGAAGTAAGGAGGTAAGGCAATAAATAGGCCATAGTGGCGAAGTAATTCAAATTTAGCAATTAACACTGGAGTGGTAGATGTGCAGATGAGGATGTGAAAGTAGAAATACTGGTGTGCAAAAGAGCAGAAAACTAAAACAAATATGGGGATGAGGTAGGTAGTTGGTTTGATGGGCTGTTTAGAGATGGGCTGTATACAGCTGCAGCGATCGGTAAGCTACTCTGACAGCTGATGCTTAAAGTTAGTGAGGGGAGATATAAGTCTCTAACTTCAGTGATTTTTGCAATTCGTTCCAGTCATTGGCAGCAGAGAACCCGTAAGGAAAGGCAGCCAAAGGAGGTGTTGGCTTTGGGGATGACCAGTGGGTAGTATATGGGGGTTTGGTGACAAAATAGATGGCACTGTGATAGACTGCGTCCAGTTTGCTGAGTAGAGTGTTGGAGGCTATTTTGTAAATGACATCGCCGAAGTCAAGGTGCGGAAGTATAGTCAGTTTTACGAGGGTATGTTTGGCAGCATAAGTGAAGGAGGCTTTGTTGCGAAATAGGAAAACGATTCTAGATTTAATTTTGGATTGAAGATGCTTAATATGAGTCTGGAAGGAGAGTTTACAGTCTAGCCAGACACCTAGGTATTTATAGTTGTCCACATATTCTAAGTCAGAACCGCGTTCAGAGTATTAAAACATGCATTTAATTTTACTAGCATTTAAGAGCAGTTGGAGGCCACGGAAGGAGTGTTGTATGGTATTGAAGCTTGTTTGGAGGTTTGTTAACACAGTGTCCAAAGAGGGGTCAGATGTATACAGAATGGTGTCGTCTGCGTAGAGGTGGATCAAATAATCACTCTGTCACCCCCATAGAGACTGCCAGAGGTCCGGACAACAGGTCCTTCAATTTGACACATTGAACTCTAGCTGAATAGTTGGTGAACCAGGCGAGGCAGTCATTAGAGAAACCAAGGCTGTTGAGTCTGCCGATAAGAATACGGTGATTGACAGATTTGAAAGCCTTGGCCAGGTCAATGAAGATGGCTGCACAGTACTTTCTTTTATCGATCCCGGATATGATATCGTTTAGGACCTTGAGCATGGCTGAGTTGCACCCATGACCAGCTTGGAAACCGGATTGCATAGCAGAGAAGGTACGGTGGGATTCAAAATGGTCGGTGATCTGTTTATTCACTTTGCTTTCGAAGACTTTAGAGAGGCAGGGCAGGATGGATATAGATCTGTAACAGTTTGGGTCTAGAGTGCCTCCCCCTTTGAAGAGAGGGATGACTGCGTCCGCTTTCCAATCTTTAAGAATCTCAGACGATACAAAAGAGAGGTTGAACAGACTACTAATAGGGATTGCAACAATGGCAGCGTATCATTTTAGGGAGAGAGGGTCCAGATTGTCTAGCTCAGCTGATTTGTAGGGATCCATATTTTGCAGCTCTATCAGAACATCAGCTGTCTGGATTTGGGTGAAGGAGAAGCGGGGGGGCTTGGGCCAGTTGCTGCGGGGGGTACAGAGCTGTAGCCAGGTGGGAAGCATGGCCAGCCATAGAGAAATGCTTATTGAAGTTCTTGATTATTGTGGATTTATTGGTGGTGACAGTGTTTTCTAGCCTCAGGGCAATGGGCAGCAGGGAGGAGGTGCTCTTATTCTCCATGGACTTTACAGTGTCTCAAAACCTTTTCGGATTAGTGCTGCAGGATGCAAATTTCTGTTTGAAAAAGCTAGCCTGTGTATATTGGTTCCTGACTTCCCTGAAAAGTTGCATATCATGGGGGCTATTCGATGCTCATGCAGTACGCCATAGGATGTTTTTGTGCTGATCAAGGGCAGTCAAGTCTGGGGTGAACCAAGGGCTATGTCTGTTCTTAGTTCACATTTTTTTGAAAGGGGCATGTTTATTTAATATGGTGAGGAAAGCACTTTTAAAGAACAACCAGGCATCCTCTACTGACGGGATGAGATCAATATCCTTCCAGAATACCCGGGCCAGGTCGATTAGAAAGGCCTGCTTGCTGAAGTGTTTTAGGGAGCGTTTGACAGTGATGAGGGGTGGTCGTTTGACCGTGGACCCATAACGGACGTAGGCAATGAAGCAGTGATCACTGAGATCCTGATTGAAGACAGCAGAGGTGTATTTAGAGGGCAAGTTGGTCAGGATGATTGGGGTGGCAGGTAGCCTAGTGGTTAGAGTGTTGGACTAGTAATTAGAAAGGTTGCAAGATCAAATCCCCAAGCTGACAAGGTATCTAAATACAAGGTGTATTTAGAGGGAAGTTGGTCAGGATGATATCTATGAGGGTGCCCATGTTTACGGATTTGGTTTTGTTCCTGTTCGGTTCCTTAATAATTTGTGTGAAATTGAGGGCATTTAGCTTAGATTGAAAGATGGCCGGGGTGTTAAGCATATCCCAGTTTAGGTCACCTAACAGTACGTACTCTAACGATAGATGGGGGGGCAAACAATTCACATATGGTGTCCAGGGCACAGCTGGTAGCTGAAGGGGGTCTATAACAAGCGGCGACTTGTTTCTGGAGAGATGGATTTTTAAAAGTAGAAGTTTGATCTGTTTTGGCATAGACCTGGATAGGATGACAGAAGGAGGAGTAAGATGAGGGTACGGCTAAAGGCTATAAGAACTGGTCATCTAGTGCGTTAGGAACAGGGAATAAAAGGAGCAGATTTCTGGGTGTGGTAGGATAGATTCAGGGCATAATGTACAGACAAGGATATGGTAGGGTGTGAGTACATTGGAAGTATACCTAGGCATTGAGTGACTATGTGAGACGTTGCATCTCTGGGGGCGCCAGTTAAGCTAGGTGTGGTCTCCGCATGTGTGGAGGTGGGACAGAGGAGCTATCTGAAGCATGTTGAGCGGTACTAGGGGCTCCGCAGTAAAAAACAACAATGAGAGCTACCCTAAACAACAGTATACAAGTCATATTGACATTACAGAGATGAATAAAGCAATCACAGGTGTTGATTGGGAGAGCTAAGACAACAACGGGTAAACAGCTAAGACAACAACGGGAAAATGGCGATGAATGGGCAGAGAGAGTCAGTTAGCTACACACAGGGCTTGAGTTCGGGCTGGGGCCGACAGATAAACAAAATGAAGTACCATGTTAATGAACAGTTCAGCAGGCATCAGCTGTGAAGCCAAATGACCATAGGGTCCAATGAGCAGCAATAGAAGAATCAGGAAGCCGTTCGGTAGTCATTACTACGCTAGAAGAGCGGGAGACACAGCGTTCAGGAAGCTAGTGGGCCGGGGCTAGCAGAAGGGTCTTCACCGACATCCACGATGCAGAGGCCAGTTGAGAGCACATCGGCCGAATTACGTCAGCAGACCAGCAGACCAGTTGTGATGGATTGGCGGGGCTCCGTGTCGACAAAGAGCCCAGGCCAATTGGCAACAGAGGTATTGTAGTTGGTGTACTTTGTTTGCTAGCTGATGGGCCTAGATCGAGGCTAGCTCGAGGCTAGCTGGTGCTTGCTTCTGGACAAGGGCGTTAGCCACAATAGCCACTTGGTAGCAGCTACTTAGCTGCGATGATTTGATGTAATGGTCCAGAGCTTGGCAGGAATCAGGTGATGTAGTGGGAAAAAAAAACAGTCCGATATGCTCAGGGCTGATATCGCGCTGTGCAGACTGGCAGGCATTATGCAGGCTATCCAGGCTAATGTGGCTGGTGTCTGAGCTAAAGGTAAAGACCGCTAGCACTGGCTAACAATGACTAAAAAGCTAGTAGCTAATTAGCTGGCTAGCTTCTGATGGCTAGCTTTTAATATTGGTTCCAGTTATAAGGTCTAAAAAAATAGCAGATCCGTACCACATTGGGTGAGGCGGGTTGCAGGAAGGTATATTTAATTCGTAAATGGAAAAAAGCGATTGAAATATATTGAAATGTATACCAAAAAAAATTAAAAAACAAGAATATTTACACGGGACAAGGACAAATACATCTTACTGTTACACCATCTTGAATAACAATGAACAGGTGCATATTGAGTGTGTGAGAGAGACAGTATGGTTAGTAGCAAGGAATAGACCAGGTAGAGTTTTACTCCTGGTTTTAATATTTTAATTATGGTTTGACCATGTTTCTTTCCTTACAAGAGACAAATGCATTTGTTCATGGGTTTAAGTACCTTAGATGGCTGTCTTACACCTTGGAAGAAGAACTCTTGCAGCTGAGAAAACGTAGTGTACTGACAGTGTCCCAGTCTGACGGTAAAACACTGCAGATTTATAATCTTCAAAGATATTAAATTACACCCCACCACTCTCATCCCTCAACCACAGAGAGCCTACACACACACACACACACACACACACACACACACACACACACACACACACACACACACACACACACACACACACACACACACACACACACACACACACACACACACACACACACACACACACACACACACACACACACACACACACACACACACACACACACACACACACACACACACACACACACACACACACACACACACACAACGGCTTGGGTTTCACCGGCAGATGACAGTCTGGCATTCGGCCTGAAAGTTGTTCACAGCAATACCACCCCACCACATGCCATCCCCCTTCCCCCACAACACACACACACAAACACATACACACACTTCAGAAAGGCCCAATATAAAAGGCTGGGGGACAAGGTCAGAAGGAACACATGCTGTCAGACACACTAGTCCAGGTGAGAAACAATCAGGCAATGCTTTGTTTCCCCTCCAACCTCTAACACAGAACCGCAAACCATTTAGGAATTATGCCTGGACCTGACTGGTAGATTACATATATAGGCTAGTATTGATTGGAGTTATAATTGGGACAGGAAATTCCAAGCCCTAGCTATAACTATGACCCTTTATTCCGATAATTCAAGTTGGTATTTTAACTTGCTAAGCATTCAACACTGTTTTAAATATTTAGCACACTACCATAAAAATTGAATTCACAATTTAGTTTCAGGGGTTGTTTTAGATTCCTTGTCTACATAAATCCACAATTGGCCCTTCCCTAAGCCACGCCCCCCCTTGATTACCTTTGCAAGCTTGGGCAACATTTTCCCGGGAAGCCCAACTACGCATTTCACTGCTGGTGAAATCCCTTCACAATGATCCCAAACTGTGTTTCTAAAACACAAAGAAATTAAACCCCTTGCTAATCTGGAAACTCTTGGGTATGTTGTGGTAGACTGTCATTACAATTGCTTTACAGGAACCTGGTACAATTATGTTTGTAGTGTAGCTAACCACTGAATGGCTCTGAATTCACTGTCAGCATGCAGTCAAAGCTATGACCACTTTTGGTGAAAACTTGTGCTCTCAAATTGAATCCTGATGTCGACAGCAGATGGGAGTTGTATTCATAACATTGCTAACTTAGTTAGCTAACATACATTTTAAGAAAACAGGTTGTGTTAAGTGGCCAGCTACAGTAGCTAAATCTAAATCAAAATCAAATCAAATTTATTTATATAGCCCTTCATACATCAGCTGATATCTCAAAGTGCTGTACAGAAACCCAGCCTAAAACCCCAAACAGCAAGCAATGCAGTTGTAGAAGCACGGTGGCTATGAAAAACTCCCTAGAAAGGCCAAAACCTAGGATGAAACCTAGAGAGGAACCAGGCTATGTGGGGTGGCCAGTCCTCTTCTGGCTGTGCCGGGTGGAGATTATAACAGAACATGGCCAAGATGTTCAAATGTTTATAAATGACCAGCATGGTCAAATAATAATAAGGCAGAACAGTTGAAACTGGTGCAGCAGCACGGCCAGGTGGACTGGGGACAGCAAGGAGTCATCATGTCAGGTAGTCCTGAGGCATGGTCCTAGGGCTCAGGTCCTCCAGGAGAGTGAAAGAAAGAGAGAAAGAGAGAATTAGAGAGAGCACACTTAAATTCACACAGGACACCGAATAGGACAGGAGAAGTACTCCAGATATAACAAACTGACCCTAGCCCCCCCGACACATAAACTACTGCAGCATAAATACTGGAGGCTGAGACAGGAGGGGTCAGGAGACACTGTGGCCCCATCCGAGGACACCCCCGGACAGGGCCAAACAGGAAGGATATAACCCCACCCACTTTGCTAAAGCACAGCCCCCAGACTACTAGAGGGATATCTTCAACCACCAACTTACCATCCTGAGACAAGGCCGAGTATAGCCCACAGAGATCTCCGCCACGGCACAACCCAAGGGGGGGGGGGGGGGGGGGGGGGGCGCCAACCCAGACAGGAAGATCACATCAGTGACTCAACCCACTCAAGTGACGCACACCTCCTAGGGACGGTATGAAAGAGCCCCAGTAAGCCAGTGAATCAGCCCCTGTAATAGGGTTAGAGACAGAAAATCCCAGTGGAAAGAGGGGAACCAACCAGGCAGAGACAACAAGGGCGGTTCGTTGCTCCAGAGCCTTTCCGTTCACCTTCCCACTCCTGGACCAGACTACACTCAATCATATGACAAACTGAAGAGATGAGTCTTCAGTAAAGACTTAAAGGTTGAGAACGAGTTTGCGTCTCTTACATGGGTAGGCAGACCATTCCATAAAAATGGAGCTCTATAGGAGAAAGCCCTGCCTCCAGCTGTTTGCTTAGAAATTCTAGGGACAATTAGGAGGCCTGCGTCTTGTGACCGTAGCGTACGTGTAGGTATGTACGGCAGGACCAAATCAGAGAGATAGGTAGGAGCAAGCCCATGTAATGCTTTGTAGATTAGCAGTAAAACCTTGAAATCAGCCCTTGCCTTGACAGGAAGCCAGTGTAGGGAGGCTAGCGCTGGAGTAATATGATCAAATTTTTTGGTTCTAGTCAGGATTCTAGCAGCCGTATTTAGCACTAACTGAAGTTTATTTTGTGCTTTATCCGGGTAGCCGGAAAGGATAGCATTGCAGTAGTCTAACCTAAAAGTGACAAAAGCATTGATGAATTTTTTTGCATCATTTTTGGACAGAAAGTTTCTAATTTTTGCAATGTTACGTAGATGGAAAAAAGCTGTCCTTGAAATGGTCTTGATATGTTCTTCAAAAGAGAGATCAGGGACCAGAGTAATGCTGAGGTCCTTCACAGTTTTATTTGAGACAACTGTACAACCATTAAGATTAATTGTCAGATTCAACAGAAGATCTCTTTGTTTCTTGAGACCTAGAACAAGCATTCTGTTTTGTCCGAGTTTAAAAGTAGAACGTTTGCAGCCATCCACTTCCTTATGTCTGAAAGACATGCTTCTAGCGAGGGCAATTTTGGGGCTTCACCATGTTTCATTGCTAGCTAGCGTTAGCAATGTTTGGTTGTCAAAGAGAGTGAGAGCTAGCTAGCTAACCAGCTGAGCTAGCAAACAATGTAACAAAAGTATAATTTTGTATAATTTTTTTCAATAGGCTCTGCACTGCAGGAATCACTGTAGCAAGTATTCTTGGTGCACTGTACAATTATTAAGCTATTTAAACATACAGTTTTTAAAGAAAACGATCAGTTTTTGCCATAGATCTCACTGGCTTTCATGCGATTTAAACATGAGCTTGTCTGACAGTTGCTATCCAGCGATGGAGTGCTGCGATTAGTTGGCCAACATTTGGGGCGGGGCTTATCAAAGGGTCAATTGTTCCCAGACTTATGCCAAGGCATTAGGTTGAAAAATCTCTCATTCATGTGTGGACACTTACAGTACAAGTACTAGAACAATAACTAAGCAAGCAAGTACCACACATCTTCCATATGAGCTACTTGCAACCTGAGAACACTTGCATGGGCCCCAGGTCTTAAACAGGCATTAACATGCTAGCTCTAGCACAATGTGAAGAAAGGGGAGTAGCATAACAAAAACATAGGCCTCTCACCACTGTGAAGTGTCATGGGGATGAAGGCTGTCCTTCAGTGAGTCTGATACATTTCAAACAATGTGTTTAAAATTGCACTCTATTCTCAATGTAGTTCACTACTACCCATAGGGCTCTGGTCAAAAGTAGTGCACTACATAGAATAAAGTCCTTTTTGGAACGCAGTGTTACGTAATACTGCCAGAGGACAAGGAGAGGGAGTCTGCTATGCGCCCTTTTAAGTATGGTTGCTGCTCGCCGTAGAGGACAAAATCTATCGCACTCCATTGGGGGGATGCCACCTCCAATGTACCGTTCGCTGTCTTGGGACAGGAAGTACAGAGCTATTTCTGAACCAATGTCAGCCACAGCCCCATGACTCGTCTTCCCACACCCCACCGTCACCCCCTCCGACCCAGCCCCCACTACAAAACCCTAGCCTGGGTTCTGATTGGAGAGCACTGCTGTGTCTGCAAAATATACCCTGGCAGACTGCAGACAATGGCTCCAGTTCAACTCTGCAGTCAACGGTCATGTTTGGGGAATAAAGCATTAGCAAGGGTCTCATAGCATCCTGTCACAGAAGATCCCTGTTTATGACGCGGTGGACAGCGGTGCCAATATATGAATATAGCGCCATGTCAAGTGTTTAGTGCCCAAGTACCTATTGACTGTTTTCTTCTCTGTGTTAGACTTATTAGCATGTCTATATTCAGCACCGTCAATGCGGTCTGATTTATTCATATTATATGACAGGTCTTTGTACTTCCCATTTACCAGGGCTGGTGTGGAGTTATTGGGAGAACAGGCCCCGAGTTAAATATATTTTTGTGTCATAAAGAGTAGTATATACCTGCAGTATGTGGAGAGTAGTACAGTGGTAAATAGCATTAGAATAGTATAGTATAGTATGTACAAGTCCCTAACGATGTGACTATCTCCTTCTAGCTGTGCTTGATAAAGTGGAGGGTAACTACAGTGTAGCAGGATAACAAACAGTCTTATTGAGGGATTCAATGATGTACACTATACAGAGGAGCCAATAGTGTGAATCACCAAGCCAGCATGTTCATAACAACGCCAAGCCCTGTACACAATCCTACCCTTGACAAAACCTGATGAAAATCCCCAACAAAATAATTTCTTCTTTTCTTTTTTTTCCCACTTTTTTGTTCATACCCCCCCTCCCCTGCAATGGAGACATATTTGAATGTGTGGGCATTGGAAATCCTGCATCACACATTACCAGGGATTTCATCTCCACTGAATGGATGTGTTTGACCATTTTTTTGTGGGAACTGTTTCCCACTGAACGAGTAGAGAACAAGGCCCGTTGTTCGACAGAGGAACCATTGCAGCAGATGACGGTTGTGGAGGGAAGACATGAATAAAATGATTTAAAGAGGTCCCTCCCATTCACTTTGTTTTTGACTCTCACTCCCACTCATGTTTTTATGACGTGTTTCAATAATTACCTCAGGCTGAGTTCATCTGGAGGACTAGCTTTGTGAAAGAGAGAAATGGAAAAGACCTACACACATGAAGAACATATTTTCCACCCTTTTAATTTGTAGTGGTGGCTCCTGGCTTCCTAAAATGTTTGGTCCATTTATGTTTTTTGTCACACTCTTAGTTTTATTCTCACATCTTTAAAATGACAGTCATTCAGGCTTGTCCACACTCAGTAACTGTAACAACTCCTAAGCTGACCCACTGTCTCATAAATGTGCAGAGCATGTGGGTTTTCAATTATAACTTCAAGGCAGTAACCTGTATTGACACTTAAAACTGAGAAAGGGGAAACTTCTTACTGTCTAGTAGTAGAGAATGCCCAGTCAGCGGTCACAGTCTGAATAAGATACACTTGAGGCACACTTAAGGCACACTTGTACTGTATTATGTATCTACATAGATTTATTGTGTCACACATGCACAGACAGAACACACAGTATATGTCCAAGAATAACTTTATGAAAGCCCAGCCGAATGTATACCATACACATAGCAGCCTATGACAATAAATCATATAGATAACGCCTTTTTACCCCTTAAAAAGGCTGAAAAGATGTTGTCATGGGCCTTCAGATCCTCAAGAAGTTATACAGCTGCACCATTGAGAGCGGCTTGACTGGCTGCATCACCGCTTGGTATGGCAACTGCTTAGCATCCGACTGCAAGGCGCTACAGAAGGTTAGTGTGTACGGCCTAGTACATCATTGGGGCCGAGCTCCCTGCAATCCATGACCTCTATATCAGGCAGTGTCAGAGGAAGGCCCTAAAAAATAGACTTTCTCTCTGCTACCACACGGCAAGCGGTACTGATGCACCAAGACTGGATCCAACAGGACCCTGAACTGCTTCTACCCCAAGCCATAAGACTGCTAAATAGTTTGTAACATAGCTACCCAAATAACTACCCGGACTATCTGCATTGACCTTTTTTGCACACATTTTTCTGACTCATCACATACAGTATGCTGCTGCTACTGTTTATTACTGTTTATTATTCTTAGTTATACTGTACATATCTACCTCAATTACCTCATACCCTTGCACATCGACTTGGTACTGGTGCCCCGTGTATATAGCCATGTTATTATTACTCATTGTGCATTATTATATCTATTTTTATTACCTGTTTTTTCTATTATTTCTCTATTTTGTTTCTCTCTGCATTTTTGGGAAGGACCTGTGAGTAAGCATTTCACTGTTAGTCTACACCTGTTGTTTAAGAAGCCTGTGACAAATAAAATGTGATTTTATTTGGTTACTGAATATGCAGGTCAGTGAGGAAGGAGACAGCTTCAGGATACGCCCCAAATGGCACCCTATTCTCCATGGTCAAAAGTAGTACACTAAAAAGGGAATAGGGTGCTATTTAGAATGCATCTCAGTTAAAGGAGAAAAATCATAAGACATTGAACTGTGATGAATGGGTCTGAACCGTCACCGAAGCACCCAGCTGCTGTGGACAACATGCTTAGTCACTGTCATCAAATGTAAGTATGAAGTGAGACAGCATTAGTCTAACATGGCTTCTCTCATTTTTCCTCCAAAGCCAGGCGCAAACCCTTCAATAAAGGAACTGAAGTTCCTCTTCTAACTGATTCACATTTTAGCTGAGGGACCACACATTTGTTTTTTTTACCAGGTAGGCCAATTGAGAACAAGTTCTCATTTACAACTGCGACCTGGCCAGGATAAAGCAAAGCAGTGCGGCAAGAACAACAACACAGAGGTACACATAAACAAACATACAGTCAACAACACAATAGAGATATCTATGTACAGTGTGTGCAAATGTAGAAGAGTTGGGAGGTATGATAATAAATAGGCCATAGAGGTGAAATAATTCAAATGTAGCATTTACACTGGAGTGATATATGGGCAGATTATGATGTGCAAGTAGAGATACTGGGGTTCAAAAGAGCAAGAAGATAAATAACAATATGGGGATGAGGTAGTTGGGTGTGCTATTTACAGATTGGCTGTGTACAGGTACAGTGATCGGTAAGCTGCTCTGACTGCTGATGCTTATAGTTGGAGAGGGAGATATAAGATTCCAGCTTCAGTGATTTTTGCAATTCGTTCCAGTCATTGGCAGCAGAGAACTGGAAGAAAAGGATGCCAAAGGAAGTGTTGGTTTTGGGGATGACAAGTGAAATATACCTGCAGGGGCACGTGCTACGGGTGGGTGCTGCTATGGTGACCAGTGAGCTGAGATAACGCGGGGCTTTACCTAGCATAGACTTATAGATGACCTGGAGCCAGTGGGTTTGGCGACGAATATGTAGCGAGGGCCAGCCAACGAGTGCATACAGGTCGCGGTGGTGTGGAGTATATGGGGCTTTGGTGACAAAATGGATGGCACTGTGATAGACTACATCCAGTGCTGAATTGAGTGTTGGAGGCTATTTTGTAGACGACATCGCTGAAGTCAAGGATCGGTAGGATAGTCAGTTTTACGAGAGTGTGTTTGGCAGCATGAGTGAAGGAGGCTTTGTTGCGAAATAGGAAGCCGATTCTAGATTTAATTTTGGATTGGAGATGCTTAATGTGAGTCTGAAAGGAGAGTTTACAATCTAACCAGACACCTAGGTATTTGTAGTTGTCCACATATTCTGAGTCAGAACTGTCCAGACTAGTGATGCTAGTCGGACGGGTGAGTGCGGGCAGCAATCGGTTGAAGAGCATGCATTTAGTTTTACTAGCATTTAAAAGCAGTTGGAGGCCACGGAAGGAGTGCTGTATGATTTGTCGGGATCCAGATTTTGCAGAACATCAGCATCAGGGGGCTTGTGCAAGTTGCTGCAGGGGGTGCAAAGCTGTAGGCCGGGGTAGGGGTATCCAGGTGGAAAGCATGGTTAGAGTGTTGGACTAGTAATTGAAAGGTTGCCAGATCAAATCCCCAAGCTGACAAGGTAAAAATCTGTAGTTCTGCTCCTGAACAAGGCAGTTAACCCACTGTTTGTAGGCTGTCATTGAAAAGAAGAATTTGTTCTTAACTGACTTGTCTAGTTAAATAAAGGTAAAAATACATGTTTTTTTATATCTAAGGGGGTGCCGATGGTTACGGATTTAGGCTTGTACCTGGTAGGTTCCTTGATCATTTGTGTGAGATTGAGGGCATCTAGCTTAGATTGTAGGACTGCCGGGGTGTTAAGCATATCCCAGTTTAGGTCACCTAACAGTACGAACTCTGAAGATAGATGGGGGGCAATCAATTCACATATGGTGTCCAAGCGGCAACGGTGAGAAACTTGTTTCTGGAACGGTTGATTTTTAAAAGTAGAAGCTCGAATTGTTTGGGTACAGACCTGGATAGTATTTTTATTTTATTTTATTTATTTCACCTTTATTTAACCAGGTAGGCTAGTTGAGAACAGGTTCTCATTTGCAACTGCGACCTGGCCAAGATAAAGCATAGCAGTGTGAACAGACAACACAGAGTTACACATGGAGTGAACAATTAACAAGTCAATAACACAGTAGAGAAAAAAGGGGAGTCTATATACAATGTGTGCAAAAGGCATGAGGAGGTAGGCGAATAATTACAATATTGCAGATTAACACTGGAGTGATAAATGATCAGATGATCATGTACAGGTAGAGATATTGGTGTGCAAAAGAGCAGAAAAGTAAATAAATAAAAACTGTGGGGATGAGGTAGGTGAAAATGGGTGGGCTATTTACCAATAGATTATGTACAGCTGCAGCGATCGGTTAGCTGATGTTTGAAGTTGGTGAGGGAGATAAAAGTCTCCAACTTCAGCGATTTTTGCAATTCGTTCCAGTCACAGGCAGCAGAGTACTGGAACGAAAGGCGGCCGATTGAGGTGTTGGCTTTAGGGATGATCAATGAGATACACCTTCTGGAGCGCGTGCTACGGATCATGCCATCATGACCAGTGAGCTGAGATAAGGCGGAGCTTTGCCTAGCATGGCCTTGTAGATGACCTGGAGCCAGTGGGTCTGGCGACGAATATGTAGCGAGGGCCAGCCGACTAGAGCATACAAGTCGCAGTGGTGGGTAGTATAAGGTGCTTTAGTGACAAAACGGATGGCACTGTGATAAACTGCATCCTGTTTGCTGAGAAGAGTGTTGGAAGCAATTTTGTAGATGACAACGCCGAAGTCGAGGATCGGTAGGATAGTCAGTTTTACTAGGGTAAGCTTGGCAGCGTGAGTGAAGAAGGCTTTGTTGCGGAATAGAAAGCCGATTCTTGATTTGATTTTCGATTGGAGATGTTTGATATGGGTCTGGAAGGAGAGTTTGCAGTCTAGCCAGACACCTAGGTACTTATAGGTGTCCACATATTCAAGGTCGGAACCATCCAGTGTGGTGATGCTAGTCGGGCATGCGGGTGCAGGCAGCGATCGGTTGAAAAGCATGCATTTGGTTTTACTAGCGTTTAAGAGCAGTTGGAGGCCACGGAAGGAGTGTTGTATGGCATTGAAGCTCGATTGGAGGTTAGATAGTATGACAGAACTCTGCAGGCTATCTCTGCAGTAGATTGCAACTCCAGCCCCCTTTGGCAGTTCTATCTTGTCAAAAAATGTTATAGTTGGGGATGGAAATTTCTGGATTTTTGGTGGCCTTCCTAAACCAGGATTCAGACACGGCTAGGACATCAGGGTTGGCGGAGTGTGCTAAAGCAGTGAATAAAACAAACTTAGGGAGGAGGCTTCTAATGTTAACATGCATGAAACCAAGGCTTTTACGGTTACAGAAGTCAACAAATGAGAGCGCCTGGGGAATGGGAGTGGTGCTGGGGGTTGCAGGGACTGGATTAACCTCTACATCACCAGGGGAACAGAGGAGGAGTAGGATAAGGGTACGGCTAAAGGCTATTAGAACTGGTCATCTAGTGCATTTGGAACACATAAGGGAACACCAATGTTAACTTTTATTTATGTTACTGTCATGTTTTGTCATTTATTATCTTGTCTTGTCCCTGTGCTTCCCATTCTATTCGTTTCCCTCTGCTGGTCTTATTAGGTTCTTTCCCTCTTTCTATCCCTCTCTCTCCCCCTCCCTCTTTCACTCTCTCGCTCTCTCTTCTCTCTATCGTTCCGTTCCTGCTCCCAGCTGTTCCTATTCCCCTAATCAATCATTTAGTCTTCCCACACCTGTTCCCGATCCTTTCCCCTGATTAGAGTCCCTATTTCTTCCTTTGTGTTCCGTTCCTGTCCTGTCGGTTCCTTGTTTAGAATTCACCGTGCTGTGATTGTGTATCGCCCTGTCGTGTCGTGTTTTCCTCAGATGCTGCGTGGTGAGCAGGTGTCTGAGTCTGTCTGGTTCAAGTGCCTTCCCGAGGCAACCTGCTGTTCACCTGCCGTTCAAGATCGAGTCTCCAGTTTGTCCTCGTCATTTCGAGTGAAAGTTGTGTTTTTTGTTTGTATTTACTTTACTGGATTAAAGACTCTGTTTTCGCCAAGTCGCTTTTGGGTCCTCTTTCACCTGCATGACAGAAGGAACCGACCAAGGAATGGACCCAGCGACTTCAGACGCTCGTTACACTGTCGTCGAGATCCAAGGAGCCATGCTCGGCAGACACGAGCAGGAATTGTCTGCTGCTCGCCATGCCGTGGAGAACCTGGCCGCTCAGGTTTCCGACCTCTCTGGACAGTTCCAGAGTCTACGTCTCGTGCCACCTGTTACTTCCTGGCCTGCCGAGCCTCCAGAACCTAGGGTTAATAACCCACCTTGCTATTCCGGGCAGCCCACTGAGTGCCGCTCCTTTCTCACGCAGTGTGAGATTGTGTTCTCTCTCCAACCCAACACATACTCTAGAGAGAGAGCTCGGGTTGCTTACGTCATTTCACTCCTTACTGGCCGGGCTCGAGAATGGGGCACAGCTATCTGGGAGGCAAGGGCTGATTGCTCTAACAAGTTCCAGAACTTTAAAGAGGAGATGATTCGGGTTTTTGACCGTTCAGTTTTTGGTAGGGAGGCTTCTAGGGCCCTGGCTTCCTTATGCCAAGGTGAACGGTCCATAACGGATTATTCTATTGAGTTTCGCACTCTTGCTGCCTCTAGTGAGTGGAACGAGCCGGCGCTGCTCGCTCGTTTTCTGGAGGGACTCCACGCAGTGGTTAAGGATGAGATTCTCTCCCGGGAGGTTCCTTCAGATGTGGACTCTTTGATTGCTCTCGCCATCCGCATAGAACGACGGGTAGATCTTCGTCACCGGGCTCGTGGAAGAGAGCTCGCATCAACGGTGTTTCCCTGCTCCGCATCGCAACCATCTCCCTCCTCTGGCTCAGAGACTGAGCCCATGCAGCTGGGAGGGATTCGCATCTCGACTAAGGAGAGGGAACGGAGGATCACCAACCGCCTGTGCCTCTATTGCGGAGTTGCTGGACATTTTGTTAATTCATGTCCAGTAAAAGCCAGAGCTCATCTGTAAGCGGAGGGCTACAGGTGAGCGCAACTACTCAAGTCTCTCCATCAAAATCCTGTACTACTTTGTCGGTCCATCTACGCTGGACCGGTTCGGGTGCTACATGTAGTGCCTTGATAGACTCTGGGGCTGAGGGTTGTTTCATGGACGAAGCATGGGTTCGGAAACATGACATTCCTTTCAGAGAGTTAGAGAAGCCTACGCCCATGTTCGCCTTAGATGGTAGTCATCTTCCCAGTATCAGATTTGAGACACTACCTTTAACCCTCACAGTATCTGGTAACCACAGTGAGACTATTTCTTTTTTGATTTTCCGTTCACCGTTTACACCTGTTATTTTGGGTCATCCCTGGCTAGTATGTCATAATCCTTCTATTAATTGGTCTAGTAATTCTATCCTATCCTGGAACGTTTCTTGTCATGTGAAGTGTTTAATGTCTGCCATCCCTCCCGTTTCTTCTGTCCCTACTTCTCAGGAGGAACCTGGCGATTTGACAGGAGTGCCGGAGGAATATCATGATCTGCGCACGGTCTTCAGTCGGTCCCGAGCCAACTCCCTTCCTCCTCACCGGTCGTATGATTGTAGTATTGATCTCCTTCCGGGGACCACTCCTCCTCGGGGTAGACTATACTCTCTGTCGGCTCCCGAACGTAAGGCTCTCGAGGATTATTTGTCTGTGTCTCTTGACGCCGGTACCATAGTGCCTTCTTCCTCTCCGGCCGGGGCGGGGTTCTTTTTGTTAAGAAGAAGGACGGTACTCTGCGCCCTGCGTGATTATCGAGGGCTGAATGACATAACGGTTAAGAATCGTTATCCGCTTCCCCTTATGTCATCAGCCTTCGAGATTCTGCAGGGAGCCAGGTGCTTTACTAAGTTGGACCTTCGTAATGCTTACCATCTCGTGCGCATCAGAGAGGGGGACGAGTGGAAAACGGCGTTTAACACTCCGTTAGGGCATTTTGAGTACCGGGTTCTGCCGTTCGGTCTCGCCAATGCGCCAGCTGTTTTTCAGGCATTAGTTAATGATGTTCTGAGAGACATGCTGAACATCTTTGTTTTTGTCTATCTTGACGATATCCTGATTTTTTCTCCGTCACTCGAGATTCATGTTCAGCACGTTCGACGTGTTCTACAGCGCCTTTTAGAGAATTGTCTCTACGTAAAGGCTGAGAAGTGCTCTTTTCATGTCTCCTCCGTTACTTTTCTCGGTTCCGTTATTTCCGCTGAAGGCATTCAGATGGATTCCGCTAAGGTCCAAGCTGTCAGTGATTGGCCCGTTCCAAGGTCACGTGTCGAGTTGCAGCGCTTTTTAGGTTTCGCTAATTTCTATCGGCGTTTCATTCGTAATTTCGGTCAAGTTGCTGCCCCTCTCACAGCTCTTACTTCTGTCAAGACGTGTTTTAAGTGGTCCGGTTCCGCCCAGGAGCTTTTGATCTTCTAAAAGAACGTTTTACGTCCGCTCCTATCCTCGTTACTCCTGACGTCACTAGACAATTCATTGTCGAGGTTGACGCTTCAGAGGTAGGCGTGGGAGCCATTCTATCCCAGCGCTTCCAGTCTGACGATAAGGTTCATCCTTGCGCTTATTTTTCTCATCGCCTGTCGCCATCTGAGCGCAACTATGATGTGGGTAACCGTGAACTGCTCGCCATCCGCTTAGCCCTAGGCGAATGGCGACAGTGGTTGGAGGGGGCGACCGTTCCTTTTGTCGTTTGGACAGACCATAAGAACCTTGAGTACATCCGTTCTGCCAAACGACTTAATGCCCGTCAAGCTCGTTGGGCGTTGTTTTTCGCTCGTTTCGAGTTTGTGATTTCTTACCGTCCGGGTAGCAAGAACACCAAGCCTGATGCCTTATCCCGTCTGTTTAGTTCTTCTGTGGCTTCTACTGATCCCGAGGGGATTCTTCCTTATGGGCGTGTTGTCGGGTTAACAGTCTGGGGAATTGAAAGACAGGTTAAGCAAGCACTCACGCACACTGCGCCGCCGCGCGCTTGTCCTAGTAACCTCCTTTTCGTTCCTGTTTCCACTCGTCTGGCTGTTCTTCAGTGGGCTCACTCTGCCAAGTTAGCTGGTCATCCCGGTGTTCGAGGCACTCTTGCGTCTATTCGCCAGCGCTTTTGGTGGCCGACTCAGGAGCGTGACACGCGCCGTTTCGTGGCTGCTTGTTCGGACTGCGCGCAGACTAAGTCGGGTAACTCTCCTCCTGCCGGTCGTCTCAGACCGCTCCCCATTCCTTCTCGACCATGGTCTCACATCGCCCTAGACTTCATTACCGGTCTGCCTTTGTCTGCGGGGAAGACTGTGATTCTTACGGTTGTCGATAGGTTCTCTAAGGCGGCACATTTCATTCCCCTCGCTAAACTCCCTTCCGCTAAGGAGACGGCACAAATCATTATCGAGAATGTATTCAGAATTCATGGCCTCCCGTTAGACGCCGTTTCAGACAGAGGCCCGCAATTCACGTCACAGTTTTGGAGGGAGTTCTGTCGTTTGATTACATTTACATTTACATTTAAGTCATTTAGCAGACGCTCTTATCCAGAGCGACTTACAACTTAAAACTTCAACTGATAATCACATCAAATACATTGTCATTACAGCAACACTTTGATAGGAAATCCTCTTTGAAATGATTATGCCTGTAAAATAAAATAAAACATTGCATTGGAATAACCACACCATGATGACATCATGCAAAGACTTGCATGACTCATGCACGGACTCAGGAGATGGCTCTGTGCATTATTGTACATCCAATGAACCAGCAGTAACTACATGTAACACTGTACTTGACAACGTTGGCTACATAGGGGAAGACACTGCTTGTAAAACTGAAGGCCACAGCGGCCAACAACTCAACTGTCCTAGGTACCTAGTTTATCTAACCTAATATCACGCTTAATTTGAGCTCATATACGTGCTAGCTACATAAACCAACACATCAGTCTATGTAACTAGTTATAGCTAAATCTATTAGCCAAATTAATACTTGACAGGTATTCTGCCTGGATTATGTATGGTTTGGCTAACCACAGCTAGCTACTCACATTTGATCAGTAACGTTAAGTGACTTACCTGGCACACTGCAATCCGCGCATAGCTCACTATTCCTTAATCGTTTAGACATCCTTGCAGAGATAAAAATGTCAATGAAATCGGTGAGTCTGTTTATTTACTCATGAAAAAAAAATTATACAGATCAGTTTGGCAAGGAGCAAATAGGAAGTACAAAGAAAATCTGGTTCCTCTATTTAGTTTCTTGCTCCAACAACGCTACCGTACCGCTAAATTAATAATGTTAGCAGCTTGCACACAACAAGCAGCTGCGTTTGTCACGATGGAAACTCTCTTGCCACTAGTCTGTAACAGCCAGAGAGGTAGAGGCGAGATGCTCTTTGCGTTAGCCGAGCCAGCTCGTCAAAGTCACTCTGGAATTACGAAATGTATCCAACGTGGACAGCAGCAATACACTATGTAAAAATTATGTCTAATTCGGTGGCTGACAGAACGCAAACCGCTAGTGGATGGTGTAGCTACGGGGTGAACTACCTGTACATAATGTAAAATTGTCAGCCAAACGACTAGCTAGGTAGCTAGCTACTGACATCACTTTAATTAAACAAGTTGAGCAAACTAGCCAGCCGTCTGTCTGCCAGATCCGTCAGTCTCTCTTCCGGGTTTCATCCCCAGTCTAACGGTCAAGCAGAGAGGGCCAATCAGACGATTGGTCGCATACTACGCAGCCTTTCTTTCAGAAACCCTGCGTCTTGGGCAGAACAGCTCCCCTGGGCAGAATACGCTCACAATTCGCTTCCTTCGTCTGCTACCGGGTTATCTCCGTTTCAGAGTAGTCTGGGTTACCAGCCTCCTCTGTTCTCATCCCAGCTTGCCGAGTCCAGCGTTCCCTCCGCTCAAGCGTTTGTCCAACGTTGTGAGCGCACCTGGAGGAGGGTGAGGTCTGCACTTTGCCGTTACAGGGCACAGACTGTGAGAGCCGCCAATAAACGCAGGATTAAGAGTCCAAGGTATTGTTGCGGCCAGAGAGTGTGGCTTTCCACTCGCAACCTTCCTCTTACGACAGCTTCTCGTAAGTTGACTCCGCGGTTCATTGGTCCGTTCCGTGTTTCCCAGGTCGTCAATCCTGTCGCTGTGCGGCTTCTTCCGCGACATCTTCGTCGCGTCCATCCTGTCTTCCATGTCTCCTGTGTTAAGCCCTTTCTTCGCACCCCCGTTCGTCTTCCCTCCCCCCTCCCGTCCTTGTCGAGAGCGCACCTATTTACAAGGTACATAAGATCATGGACATGCGTTCTCGGGGACGGGGTCACCAATACTTAGTGGATTGGGAGGGTTACGGTCCTGAGGAGAGGAGTTGGGTTCCGTCTCGGGACGTGCTGGACCGTTCACTCATTGATGATTTCCTCCGTTGCCGCCAGGATTCCTCCTCGAGTGCGCCAGGAGGCGCTCGGTGAGTGGGGGGTACTGTCATGTTTTGTCATTTATTATCTTGTCTTGTCCCTGTGCTTCCCATTCTATTCGTTTCCCTCTGCTGGTCTTATTAGGTTCTTTCCCTCTTTCTATCCCTCTCTCTCCCCTCCCTCTTTCACTCTCTCGCTCTCTCTTCTCTCTATCGTTCCGTTCCTGCTCCCAGCTGTTCCTATTCCCTAATCAATCATTTAGTCTTCCCACACCTGTTCCCGATCCTTTCCCCTGATTAGAGTCCCTATTTCTTCCTTTGTGTTCCGTTCCTGTCCTGTCGGTTCCTTGTTTAGAATTCACCGTGCTGTGATTGTGTATCGCCCTGTCGTGTCGTGTTTTCCTCAGATGCTGCGTGGTGAGCAGGTGTCTGAGTCTGTCTGGTTCAAGTGCCTTCCCGAGGCAACCTGCTGTTCACCTGCCGTTCAAGATCGAGTCTCCAGTTTGTCCTCGTCATTTCGAGTGAAAGTTGTGATTTTTGTTTGTATTTACTTTACTGGATTAAAGACTCTGTTTTCGCCAAGTCGCTTTTGGGTCCTCTTTCACCTGCATGACAGTTACAGCAGACTTAACATTCCTATGCAAATTAGGACAAGGCAGCATATCCTTGTGTAACGTTGCCTCAGGAACTTGACCTTGACCACGACCATAAAATTAGGTCAAAATCCAAAATTAAGCAAACAATGCAAAGTGGACCAAACTGATGATGTGAAGATTGCTTGAAAAATCTATATTTGGTGAATGTATTCATTCATGACAATGGAATATCCTTTAAAATAAATCCTACCTTGGCCTACCAAGAGTTGCTGAATATTTTCTCAACTAACTTTGACAGTTCAGCTTGAAAATAACAATCAGCAGGTGGCACATGTACCTTGGATACAAACTAGAGCTCGGCTGCATTTCCTTGTGTCCAAAATTGTAGTCAGTAATGTAAAGGTAATGTAACTCACATTTTATCTTCACAGACGATGGGGAGGAAGGAGGAGTGGCAAAGGGGTAAAAGGATCGGGGATGGGTGGGTATCATAAGAATGTTTCCAATATTAGCCTTGTCCTGACTTTAAAAATAGAGCTTCATCACATGGAATCAATAATGCCACTTAGAAGTGACAGAGTGTGTGTTGGCGGCAAGGACCCTCCGTGGATTAGCGCTCTCTGTGCTTGGTAATCACTACCACATTTGGATGGCAACACCACTAGCGGTCAGTCGTCAAAAAGGCCTGTGGGGAACTCCAGTGCACAAAGCCTATACAAATAATGTTGTTGGGCCTTTGCAGATGTAAGATCTTAATTTCATCACCCTGTTGCAGGAGAAATTAAGATATGTATCTTCATTCAATGATCATCTTCTATTTGACTGGCATAATTGATGCTTGATGCTAGAACTTTCAAGGTTAGGTCATTTTCAATTTATTCATTTGCAAATATCTTTGCAAATATACATCCATTTCCAAAAATCACTTGATACTTTATTCATAGCATTTGCATTTACCATTTACACATCAATGACAGTAAAAAAACATAAACTGAAGAAAAAAACATCATGGTGATAGATGATGATCAAAAACCAGGTAATATCCTCAAAATACACACTGCCTCGTTTTCTCTACAATATTAAAATATAGCAGATGTTGCCTGGGAGAGCTTAGTGTGTACATATTGTAACTTTTCCAACCACATCATGAGATACCCACTAGGTGCTAGGACTTTCTCGGAACTAGCCACTACAAATCTTCCCCTGCGATGCTCAGTCAGGGACCAATATAGATCCAAGATAGAGATATCGCATGGCCGATAAACTCAAGGGACAAGCTGTCCCCTGGACGCACTGCGGCTCATTCAAGTGACACGGTCTCTGAACCAGGTCCTCCACCAGTGTCTAGTTTAGATCAATTGCATGCTAAAGCCAGCATTGTACCATTGCATCAGCTATAGGCAAGTATCTCACTTATAGCTAGTGTCTCACCTCACCCTCATCTTATGGTTCAAATTCTCCTGTATATAATTGTATTAAAGCAGTGTCAGGTACCAACTGAATATCCTACATTATAAGTTACATTAATACTTCACTCTGAACTTGTATTTACAATTACTTATTCTGACCCTAAGGTCTTCACCTATAGTAACTTGTCTAGAGCGTATCAGTGGGCAACATCTAGGCCAACTCATTTGACAGACTGCCCTACTCAGTGGTTGTCACTAGTTACCAGAGCCACAAAGTCAAATTGGCTGTGTCGTAAAGATGTATGGCAACAAAAATGTAATTTAAGTTAGGCATAAGGTTAGCAGTGTGTTTACGGTTATGGATAAGGTTAGGGTTCAAATCAGCTTTTAAAAAGATAAATTGTAGAAATGGTCGGGGTTTAGCCATATTTATTTGTGGCTGTGGTAACTCGTTGCAGCAACTCAGCCTGATGTGATGTACAAGATTGCCATCTGCTGGCTATATAGTGTCCCTACAATTTCATTCAGTTTAATATTTAGACAAATGTGGCCTACATGCTGAGATAACTTGATATTACATCATAATAGTAGTAGTAGAAGAAAATGGACTACTTAAAAATGTACATGGCCTCAATGGCGCTGCCCTTCCGGTCACAGAAGCCATTATGGGACAGATCACCGTTGCCATACATCTCTATGGGTCGCTTGTACTTTCACGCACGGCGACGGCGGTTTCAATGTGCTGATTCGATTATGCTGAGCCGCTGGGCACCGGGCATATGTCCCTCTCGTCATCGGGCGAAAGCGGGGAACAGTACTCGGTCATTTAGTCAACAAGGCTGCATGACGCATCATCCAGAAACAAACAACATATAGTTTTCCATTTAATACATTTTAGAATTGTCTAACTCGTTTTTATTGGGAAGGCAGATAAAGCTTCCCTATCAAATCTAAAAATCTAAAAATGTCAAACAGAAAACCGAAGAAAATGAACAACAATGACAAATGGTTTGATGAAGAATGCAAAAACCTAAGAAAGAAATTGAGAAACCTGTCCAACCAAAAACATGGATAGAGACCCAGTCTATGCCTTCACTATGGTGAATCACTACAACGATACAGAAATACACCACGGAAAAAGAAGGAACAGCATGTCAGAAATCAGCTCAATGTAATTGACGAATCCATAGCTAACCACTTCTGGGAAAATTGGAATACACTAAACAAACAACACAAATAATTATCTATCCAAAATGGAGATGTATAGGTTAACCACTTCTCCAATCTTTTTGGCTCTATAACAAAGAACAAACAGCAAAAACATATACATGATCAAATACAAATCTTAGAATCAACTATTAAAGACTAGATTATCCAATTACCTTGAATGAACTACAGGAAAAAATAAAAACCCTCCAACCCAAAAAGGCCTGTGGTGTTGATGGTATCCTCAATGAAATGATCAAATATACAGACAACAATTTCCAATAGGCTATACTTAACTTTTTATCATCATCATTAGATCAAATCAAATGTATTTATATAGCCCTTCGTACATCAGCTGATATCTCAAAGTACTGTACAGAAACCCAGCCTAAAACCCCAAACAGCAAGCAATGCAGGTGTAGAAGCACCGGGATCTTCCCCAATATGTGGCATCTCCCCCAATATTTGGAACCAAGGACTGATCACCCCAATCCACAAAAGTAGAGCCAAATTTGACACCAATAACTACCATGGGATATGCGTCAACAGCAACTTTGGGAAAATCCTCTGCATTATCATTAACAGCAGACTTGTACATTTCGTCAGTGAAAACAATGTACTGAGCAAATGTCAAATTGGCTTTTTACCATATTATTACCATACACACCCTAATTGACAAACAAACCAACCAAAACAAAGGCAAAGTCTTCTCATGCTTTGTTGATTTAAAAAAACCTTTGACTCAATTTGGCATGAGGGTCTGCTATACAAATTGATGGAAAGTGGTGTTGGGGGGAAAACATACGACATTCTAAAATCCATGTACTCTATACAAACAACAAGTGTGGGGCTGTTTTTCTGCAAAGGGACCAGGACGAATGATCCGTGTAAAGGAAATAATGAATGGGGCCATGTATCGTGAGATTTTGAGTGAAAACCTCCTTCCATCAGCAAGGGCATTGAAGATGAAACATGGCTGGGTCTTTCAGCATGACAATGATCCCAAACACACTGCCCGGGCAACGAAGGAGTTGCTTCGTAAGAAGCATTTCAAGGTCCTGGAGTGGCCTAGCCAGTCTCCAGATCTCAACCCCATAGAAAATCTTTGGAGGGAGTTGAAAGTCTGTGTTGCCCAGCAACAGCCCCAAAACATCACTGCTCTAGAGGAGATCTGCATGGAGGAATGGGCCAAAATACCAGCAACAGTGTGTGAAAACCTTGTGAAGACTTACAGAAACAGTTTGACCTCTGTCATTTCCAACAATGGGTATATAACAAAGTATTGAGATAAACTTTTGTTATTGACCAAATACTTATTTTCCACCATATTTTGCAAATAAATTCATTAAAAATCATACAATATCCATTTCTATATTTTTTTTCCTCATTTTGTCTGTCATAGTTTAAGTGTACCTATGATGAAAATTATAGGCCTCTCTCATCTTTTTAAGTGGGAGAACTTGCACAATTGGTGGCTGACTAAATACTTTTTTGCCCCACTGTATTTCCCTCAGATTACACAGATCCACAAAGAGTTGGAAAACAAAAAAGATTTTGGTAAACTCCCATATCTACTGGGTGAAATACCAGTGTGCCATCACAGCAGCAGGATGTGTGACCTGTTGCTTCAAGAAAAGGGCAACCAGTGAAGAACAAACACCATTGTAAATACAACCCATATTTATGTTTATTTATTTTCCCTTTTGTACTTTAACCATTTGCACATCATTACAACACTGTATTTAAACATAATATGACATTTGAAATGTCTTTATTCGTTTGGAACTTCTGAGTGTGTAATGTTTACTGTTCATTTTTATTGGTTGTTTCACTTTTGTATATTATCTACTTCACTTGCTTTGGCAATGTTAACATGTTTCCCATGCCAATAAAGCGCCTCGAAATGAATTAAAGCCTTCCCAATGAAGACAATCACTTTTGAATGGCGAAACACTGAATCCTACTAATTACAACACGCGCGTAAATACTGTCATTTTGAGTCGACCGGGAGGCCAATGCAAAACACGCCTATTGACGCACTCACGCCTTATTGACGCACTCTGCAGTGTAAAAACCACCATGGCGCTGTGCAAGAGAGGGGTCCAGTGCTGTGTTACAACGATAATACGATGCAGTTATCCATTTCAAGGGATCTCAACCGTGTCGACATACACTCCAATATTAGCCTACTCAAGATTAAGGTACTGAATAACGCGAATGTCACTGGAAGATGCAGTGTAGCTAGCCTACTCGAAATGCTTTGTTGGTAATTGTCGTTGGTTATTCTTTCTGGTCTTTCCAGCTAGAACTAACGGTGATCATTCTAATGTTGCAAGCACGCGAAATAAACAATGTCGCTAACAGCGTTGGCATGCAGCCTTCTCGTCAGTTTCTGGTGGTCGGTAATAACGTTAGCTTCTATAGCCACAAAGGCATAAACTCTGGTCTTTTATATATAATTAAATTAGATGTTAAACCTAACCTTAACCACACTAACTTTATGGCTAAGCCTAACCGTATTGAGACAAAAAACGGAAGTATTTTTGATGTGCTCATTTAGTTTTTGTGTATGAAATCTGACTGCCTATAGAAGCTAACGTTAGTGGAAACCATTTTGGTAAGCGGGGGGCGCGGCGCCTTGCCATGGAGGTAGAGAACATTTTCTGCAATTCTATTCATTTTTCCATGGGGCAGAGTGAACATTTTGCGGTTTTAAAGCAAATTTCCTGTAATTTTACACATTTTGCAATGGGATGTAAAGCTAATTTCCTGCTTTCTACACGGTTTTCCATGACTTACGCCATGTTATTATGATATGTGATTTTAAAGTGACAAACAAAATCGATTGCTAGGTAAGTTAGTCTAGCCAGCTATCTATAAAATGTCAGCTGACATGGGCTAATTGAGTGACTAACCAGCAGAACGGACAGTTATGCTACTTATGCCTGAGAACAGCATTGTTTAAACGGTGACAATGTCACCACATTTTGTGATTTTTATTTGTTATTTTTTTTCTCCCAGCGGCAGGTGCACGTGAAAGAGCAAAGACCACTGTCAGTCAGCAAAGTCATCATATTTCACAACATATAACCACATCCAAAGTGTTAATCCTTTCCCTGATTTTTAGGTGACATTTGTGGGTTAAATCAGTGTCAAGGGATTGAAAGTAAGCCTGAAATCCTCCTGCGGGCTAGCACATTATGCGGCATCCAGAGGTTAAGCAGACTATCGTCTACAAATCTATTGCATTCCCACTGAAACCTTTTTATAGGCGTAGGTGTCCCAAACTAAACTCTACCCTGTCCTCATACAAAACATCACATGGGATATATACAAAAACATAATCTTGAAACCCAGAACCAAATTATTTTATGAACACTGGGATAATGGGGGGAGAGACTAACAAAAACAATGTCACAAGGTATTTTTAATGTAATTTGTCTCTAAATCTGATATCCCTCTCTCTTGTACAGTGTATTATCCTGCAGGCACTACTCGTTATCTCAGGGCAGACTAGGCATATTTCAGAGAGCCAGTGAGAGGTATGAGAAATTCCTTGAACATCGATTCCCCCGCCTCTACATCCTTTATACCACCTTTGTGAAAGGTAAGTACCCCCTAACCAAAATTACACCCTCTAATGCCTAACTGACAACTTCTCATGGCCAGCTCCAGGGAGGGGTTTGATGGGGCTGAAGCCCCTTCAAAAACAGGCTTAGCACCCCCAAGAAATAATGTATTATTACTTGCATGCATAGGTTGCAAGCAACCCTACGCAACAACCAAGCTACCTCAGTGCAACTTCTCCATTGACGGTCTACAGCTGGAACATTTTCCATTTGGAATTGGATAGCCCCTTTCCCACTAGATTGTGCTGCCCAAAGTGTATGTGTTTTTCTTTGAGGCAATACCATGAAGCATTTTTGCAATGTGTTTATGTGTTCAGGATTTCGGCTCATGGTACACGATGTGAGGGAAACGAAGAGGATAAGGATGAAAATGCTCACTCAAGATGTTTCACTCAAAGAGCTGCCCTACCGTGAGATGGAGACCATCATTCTGGTCAGTGAGTCACACTTTGCAGTTCCACCCTGGCAGCCATACATTTTGTGCAGTAGACACATTGGCTGTGTCCCAAATGGCACTGTATCCCCTTCATAGTGCACTACTTTTGACTAGGGCCTCTAGTCAAAAGTAGTTCACTATAGGAAATACAGTGCCATTTGGGATGCACATATCATAGAGGCAGTTTATGACTGTCATAAACTCTACAGCAGAGAACTGGATAAAATATTCAAATGTAATGCTCTCTTTCTGTCTGTACCTCTCTCATTTTCTTGCAGTTTCGCAAAGACATGATAAAAGCCATTCCCCTGGTGATAATATCTATCCCGCCTTTTGCCATCATTTTGGTTTTCACTCTTATGTGAGTTGTTGTGAATCAAACAACCTGATATTGACTATCATTTGCTAACAGTTTTAAGAGTGATTGAGAAGAGTGCAAATTAAGTCAATTTTAGGGGAGTCGTGCATGCTTCCAAAATGCCTTTTTTGGGGGGGTATTAAATGAATGGTGAATGATGGGTTACCTCCAACCTCTAATCTGATGTTTCCCCTCCTTGGTAGGTGCCTGTTCCCTAGGCAGCTCCTGATTCGTCACCTGTGGACTCCGCAGCAGCAGCAGGACTTCCAGAGGTTGTACCACGAGCAGAGATGCCGACACCGTGAGAACATCCTGAAGGGTGTGGCCTGGTCAATACCTCACATCAAAGAGTGGACCCTCCGCAGCCATCTGCTTACTCTTATCAGCAAGGTTCATCATTTAACTCTTTAAACTCTGAGCATGTTTGTTAATTGAACACGGACATTTCAAACAGTTGCCATGCATTTATTCTAGGCCTATACTGTAGGTAATGATTCATCACAATTTTGAAATGCATAACCAGACTGTCAGTGTATGTAAATATTACAGATCATCTAAGGGTTATCCCAGCTATACATTTCTGTGTTTACTAATTATCATTACATAGATGATCAGTGAGAAATTGTGTTAAATGCTAAAGGGAAAGGTCCACACCCATATCATGCTAATAATACAGTGTGATAACTTCCCACACCGGCAATTGGTTGAGGCCTTTTGTGTTATGAGAGTACAAGACTGTAAGTGGGAGTTTTTTGTGTGGAGAGTGCAGTTGAACCTGTCCTGCCTGGTCCAGTTGGTGTGTATCTGCAGAATGGGAGGGGTGATTTTAAATGTTTGTTATGCAGGTGCAGAGTGGGGCTCACCCCAGTGTGAAAGACATCAGTGCAGTGAGAGGCGTGTTTTCCGGACAACCACTGGGATTAACAGGCATGGACTCTGGTCACATGGTAAGGCTTTTTGGTGTTTATTTCAGAGTGGGCCTCTGCTTGTAAAGAACATTGTGTTTCATATTGTTATGCAATTGTGTTTAATAAGAAACTTGGAGAGAGCAGATTAGGAGGGTGAGGGTCATCCCTGTATAAAAATAGTTTAGTTTAATCTGTGTTTGGTCTTAGGTTTCACAATATGCTTCAGGTTATTTTAATTTTTTGGATTTGTTTGGGGAGTCAATTCACATGGATGATTCATCTGACGGGTGTCTTTCTCACTCTTTCTCCCCATTTATTCCTCTCTACACTTCCCTTTCTTTCCTGGTCTTTATTTTTCCCCATGCTTCCTCTTTCCATTTCTTTCCCCTCTTCTAATTCCATTGTTCCCTCAGAGGCTGCTGTGCTCCCACCTCTTGCTGAACCCCTGGCTCCCTGGGTTCCTGCTCCGGCGACGGCTGAGGGCAAAAGCCCTGGACCTGCTTTACTTGGATCAGGCTCTAGACACACTGGGACAGGGACAACTCACTGACTCAGAGATTAGAGAGGTCAGGTTCCCCACAACCCCTCCATATAATCCCATCTCAAGACTGCCATTTATAGATCTAAATAAAGTCAATACGGTACTCCCTCTATACAAATGGGTTGAAATGGAATAGAAAGTGATAATCGGAGAAGTCAGGGGTCTCAACACTGTCATTTTTAGATAGAAATCAATTAGCAAATGCCTTTACCCAAAGCAGAATTTGTATTCAGTAGATGTGTCCGATGCAGTAAGCAAACCTACAACTCGGGTGTAGCACTATAGTCTAAAAAAGAGAGCAGTTGGAACTGTTAGCTGATGCTCCAGTGTATGGTTTATGGCATAAAAATAAACATACATTATAATCTTTGGTAAGTCAGAATTATACATTTACAAGGGAAATGTTTTATCTTAAGCGTGATGCACTACTTCTCTTCCTCACTCCACTTCCCCAGGCCTGCTATCTGCGGGGTCTCAATCCCAGTAGCCTCACCACTAGCCAGTGTCGAGAGTGGCTCCTCCAGTGGCTTCAGCTGTCTACCCAGCTCACAGGTCTGACACATTTTACTTACAGGCAGACTTGGGTTCAAATACTATTTTAAATTATTTCATATATTTTGGGTTTTCAATTGAGCTTGCCTGCCGCGATGGAACCAATAGAATTGTCGCTAAAGTGCAAACCCCTCCCGTGGCACTCAATGCGGGCTAAAGCAATCACTCAAATATATTTGAAAGACTTCAAAAAGTATTTGAACCCAGATCTGTTTTACACACTGGGGATTGCTTTCTGTCATATTTATGACCGCTTGGTTCACAATGCCAGTTTGCTCTATACACTCATTTTTATCATGGCACATCCTGGCTTTCACAGTGCACCTGCTATACAGCATTATGCTATTGACCTGGGCCCGGGTTTCCCGATAGCGATGGAACCTAGGCCTACGAGGGTTTTAACGAAGCATCGTTCCTACAACAGCTGAAGATGTAACATGCGTTTCCCAAAACACTGCAGAAAGAACGTTGGTTGGAGCATGTGTCGATACTGATAGGATCGAAAGACAGTGCTTCTCTCAGACCAGCTTTCTCCATTAAAATCTAACCTTAACATGGCAATTATTCTACAATAAAGATGGCGGATCAGCTCCTAAAGAGAGACCATTTATATGGTTGCAAATATTGAGGCAGCTTATTTTTATGCTTGTCCTGTAATAATGTACTATATCACAGATTTGGCACATAATTGCGCACATTTTGTTACACACTTAAATAAAAATAATTGGTGTAGCCTACAATTTGCGAAATAGAGAGAGAATTGATTTCAATATGACTGAAATATATTGGCCTATGTAGCCTATACTGTATCTTTTAATGCAGTCATTTTGATTTGAAGCATCTTTTTAATCAATAATATATAAATATTTGGATGAGCAATGTCAGAGCAGCATAGACTAAGATACAGTATATACATATGAGATGATTAATGCAAAATATGTAAACATTATTAAAGTGGCCAGTGAATTCAAATCTGAATATAGGGCAGCAGCCTCTAAGGTGCTACTGATGACTGTTTAACAGTCTGATGGCCTTGAGATGGAAGCTGTTTTTCAGTCTCTCTGTCCCAGCTTTGATAACCTCGCCTTCTGGATGATAGCAGGGGGAACAGGCAGTGGCTTGGGTGGTTGTTGTCCTTGATTTTTTTTGGCCTTCCTGTGACATCGGGTGGGTGCTGTAGGTGTCCTGGAGGGCAGGTAGTTTGCCCCCCGGTGATGTGTTTGGCAGGAGAGCCCTGCGGTTGCAGGCAGTGCAGTACCAGGTGGCGATACAGTTCGACAGGATGCACTCAATTGTGCATCTAAAAGTGTAAAGGTTTTAACCTCTCTAGGGTATGTGAGACCGTAGCGTCCCACCTGGCCAACATCTAGCGAAATTGCAGAGCGTGAAATTCAAAAATACTAAATTCAAATATTTAACATTCTTGAAAATATGTTATACATCAAAATAAAGCTTAACTTCTTGTTAATCCAGCCGCCGTGTCAGATTTTAAAAGGGCTTTACTGTGAAAGCAAACCATGCGATTATCTGAGGACAGCACCCCGCATACAAACACATGAAAATCATATTTCAACTAGACAGATGTGACACAAATGTCAGAAATGGCGATATGAAAAAATGCCTTTTGATATTCTTCTGTTGGCACTCAAAGGTCCCAGTTACATCACAAATGGTCCTTTTGTTCAATAATGTCCTTTATATCCATAAACTCAGTTTAGCTGATGCGCTTCAGTCAATAATCCACTGTTTCCCTCCAAAAATGCATACAAAATTAATCTCAAACATTATTAAAACTTTTCCAAACAAGTCAAACAACATTTATAATCAAATCTTAGGGATCCTAATATGCAAATAAACAATAACATTTAAGACAGAATAGTATGTTCATTACCAGAGATAAATAAGAAAGAACGCGCTTTCCTCCACGCGCTTGGAAATACTACAGCCAAAATGGGAGCCACCTAGAAAAACTAAAATTTCTGGGTCACTTCCAAAAACCATCCTGAAACTCTTTCTAAAGACTGACATCTCGTGGAAGCCCTAGGAACTGCAATTTCGGATGACTTGGGCTTATAATTATATTACTAACCATTGAAAATATGAAAATAGTGGTGAATTTGTGGCTGAATTTGTTGTTTTTTGGGGGGGGTGGTTTGTCCTCGGGTTTTGCCTGCCATATCAGTTCTGTTATACTCGCAGACATAATTTTAACAGTTTTAGAAACACTATCTAAATCTACCAATTATATGCATATCCTAGCTTTTGGGCCTGAGTAACAGGCAGTTTACTTTGGGCATGCTTTTCATCTGGATGTCAAAATACTGCCCCCTACCCCAGAGAGGTAAGAACTTCTTTGGGAACAGGGGGCAGTATTGAGTAGCTTGGCTAAATAAGGTGCCCAGAGTAAACTACCTGTTACTCGGGCCCAGAAGCTAGAATATGCATATAATTAGTAGATTTGGATAGAAAATACTCAAAAGTTTCCAACTGTTAAAATAATGTCTGTGAGTATAACAGAACTCGTATGGCAAGCAAAACCTGAGAAAAATCCAACTAGGAATTGGGAAATCTGAGGTTTGTAGTTTCTCAAGTGGTTGCCCATCCAGTGTAAATGGGGTCAGATTGCACTTCCTAAGGCTTCCAGTAGATGTCAACAGTCTTTAGAAAGTTGTTTCAGGCTTCTATTGTGAAAGGGGAGCGAATACGAGCTGTTTCAACAAGTGGTCAGGCTGAAAGCCTTTAGTTTAGTCTCGCGCGTGGCCGTGAGCACGACGGTTATTCCTTTTCCTTTCTAATGACAACTGAATTGTCCGGTTGGAATATTATTGGAGATTTATGATAAAAACATCCTAAAGCTTGATTATATACATTGTTTGACATGTTTCTACCAACTTTAACCTGTTGCGACAAGCAATCCCGTATCCGGGATCTTAAGTATAGCCTCAAGCTCATTAGCATAACGCAACGTTAACTATTCATGAAAATCGCAAATGAAATGAAATAAATATTGGCTCTCAAGCTTCGCCTTTTGTTAACAACACTGTCATCTCAGATTTTCAAAATATGCTTTTCAACCATAGCAAAACAAGCATTTGTAAGAGTATTGATAGCTAGCATAGCATTAAGCCTAGCATTCAGCAGGCAACATTTTCAAAAACATGAAAAGCATTAAAATAAAATCATTTACCTTTGAAGAACTTTGGATGTTTTCAATGAGGAGACTCTCAGTTAGATAGCAAATGTTCAGTTTTTCCAAAAATATTATTTGTGTAGGAGAAATCGCTCAGTTTTGTTCATCACGTTTGGCTGAGAAAAACCCCTGAAAATTCAGTCATCAAAACGCCAATCTTTTTTCCAAATTAACTCTATAATATGGACAAACATGGCAAACGTTGTTTAGAATCAATCCTCAAGGTGTTTTTCACATCTATTCGATGATAAGTCATTCGTGGCAGTTTGGTTTCTCCTCTAAACCACATGGGAAAATGCATGCAGCTGGAGATTACGCAATAATTTCGACGGGGGACACCAAGCGGACACCTGGTAAATGTAGTCTCTTATGGTCAATCTTCCAATGATATGCCTACAAATCCGTCACAATGCTGCAGACACCTTGGGGAAACGACAAAGTGTAGGCCCATTCCTTGCGCATTCACAGCCATATAAGGAGACATTGGAACAAAGCGCTTTAAATCTGGGGCATTTCCTGTTTGAAATTTAATCTTGGTTTCGCCTGTAGCATCAGTTCTGTGGCACTCACAGATAATATCTTTGCAGATTTGGAAACGTCAGTGTTTTCTTTCCAAAGCTGTCAATTATATGCATAGTCAAGCATCTTTTCGTGACAAAATATCTTGTTTAAAACGGGAACGTTTTTCATCCCAAAATTTTAATAGCGCCCCCTAATGCATAACTGGTTAATGGAACTTTTTTCACTTTTCTTCTGGACTTAGTGCCCGTGCTTTGTGCATTTGGATTAGTGAACTAAATGCGCAAACAAAAAGTTAGTATTTGGACATCAAGTAAAGCTGGTAAAGCATGGTAAAGCTTTGAAATCTGACACAGCGGTTGTATTAAGGAGAAGTTTATCTTTAAGTGCCAAGCCAAATTTCTTCAGCCTCCTGAGGTTGAAGAGATGCTGTTGTGCCTTCACCACACTGTCTGTGGGTGGATCATTTCAGTTTGTCAGTGATGTATATGCCGAGGAACCTGAAGCTTTCCACCTTCTCCACTGCGGTCCTGTGGATGGGGGGGTGCTCTTCTTCCTGGAGAGATACATGATGAACTGAGAACCCAACTGATTGTACAGGCTCAGACAGTATATCCTGAGAGCCATGTTTCTGGGAAACAGAGTGTTCCAATCTGTCTCTCTGGAAGGAAATGCTTGCAACTTTATTATCCAGAGACTGAACATTAGCGAGTAATGTACTCGGGAAGCGGTGGGTTGTCTGCGCACCTCCTAGAAGTCCATTCCAAATACCTCTTCTCTGCCGGTGGTGTTTTGGATCAGCCTCTGGAATCAGTTCAATTGCCCTGGGGGGTCGAACAAAGTATCCGATTCGGGAAAGTCTTATTCCTGGTTGTAATGCTGGTGAGTTATCACCTCTCTGATATCCAAAAGTTATTCCCGGCTGTATGTAATAACACACAGATTGGGGATAATAATGTAAGCAATAACACAGAAAAACAGTACTGCAAAGTTGCCTAGGAACTGGAAGCACGGCTGCACCCACTGTCGGCGCCATTTTCACAATTGTTACTTGTTTGTAATAATTTCAAAGACATTGCAACTATGTATTTGTAGGCAACTTCGCTCCAAAGTTCTCGGCGGTCACAGAGAGACAAACAGCTTTATTCTATGTTTAATGGAATCCTTCAGTTTATGAAGTGGTGGGGAATGGCATAAAAAGCATTTAACATCGCACTTAGCTGTTCTACAATTGGTATAAGGCAGTCTGTAAATAGCAAGGGTTTAAGTGTAACTTGAGCAACGATGGTTTTGGGGAAACAGTCGGGATTTAACGATGCTGTAACGGCGTTCTTCGTTTGTCGAAAGAAAGTCGGACCGAAATGCAGCGTGGTGGTTACTCGTGTCTTTAATGAATGAATTGCGGTACATGAAATAACTGATACAAATACAAAACAACAAACGGAACGTGAAACCTATTACAGCCTATCTGGTGAAACTACACAGAGACAGGAACAATCACCCACAAAATATAAAGCGAAACCCAGGCTACCTAAATGTGGTTCCCAATCAGAGACAACGAGAATCACCTGACTCTGATTGAGAAACGCCTCAGGCAGCCAACCTATGCTACACCCCTACTCAGCCGCAATCCCAATACCTACAAAACCCCCAATACGAAACACAACATTAAACCCATGTCACACCCTGGCCTGACCAAATATATAACGAAAACACAAAACACTGTGACAGATGCTCCATCAAATTCTAATGATGAACTTAAGTCTAAGATACTTTTAGGAAACTGGGCCCTGGTATTTACAAAATAAATGACATGGTAAATATGGTTATTATATAGCAATTGCAGATATTACACTCCACAGTTCTTGGGGATTCATGAAAATATAATTATTATATAATTTCGTAGCTACAGTGGTGTTGAATGCTTTGAAGTAGCCTATACCAGAAAGTAGCCATTTAATTTATTTATCACACAAACACCTGAAAGTAATTTTTAAAACAAATGTTTTTATGTAGTAATAACTTCAGCTTCATTAATATTTAGAAGTGTATACTTTCACAGATGGGGCATGAATGTTAATTCTTTATTTTCCAATTGTCACTCATGAATCTCAGATAGTATTCACTATCCTTGTCTTATGGGTCTCCTTCTGTGCTTTCTAGAATCAGAGACCTCTCTTCTGCTGCACAACATGGTCCTGCTCTCAGTAAACTATCCCAGCTCCTGACCAGAGGAACAAAAGTATGCAGCGGCAACCAGACTTCATTATATTTATTCATTTGCTCTCAGGCGAGAAAGTCTAATGGAACAGTGACCATTATCTTGTTTTCTTGGTGAAAGAATGATCCAAACTGGTCAATTGTTACCATGTGGAGAATCAATGATTCAGTGCATGGATGACATTGACTTTTACTGTGCTGTATGTCTTAATTCATTCCAGTCAATTGATGTCACACATTTGGTTGCAATCTCACGTGTACGTACACACACACACAATAGACGTCACGCATGTCTTGTGGAATGAATTGGAAAGAGATGCACTGGATAATGTGACTCAAAAGAAGGAGCTCGCACACACTCAAACTTTGATTTGGCATGCAAACATTTGTCTACCAACTGGTGTTCAGCATAGAAGTGGGTTCCCAAATATGCCAATAAATGTCCTGTTGTGGGGCTGTATATTGATACTTTCAAGGAGATCGTATGGGACATTTTTATGTGTGGTATTAATGTAAGTGTTCCTTTTAGGTAACTTCTTGACTTGGTAAGTATGTTGCATTGTGAAATGATAGTCTGTCAGGTCAGAACACCAGTCTGTAAGGCGCATACTTATATATGCCTTCTGTAATAAATTTGAGACATAAGGAGTCATTTGTTTACATTTTTTATCTGAATTTATTTCTAACAAGCATACCACTGGAAACCATATTGCAACCAAAAGATGCGGGTGCATATTTAGTTTCACCTAATATAAGGTAAATCTAATTAAAAAATAAGCACAGTGTAGTGTGACACTACAAGATCTATAAACCTTTTGTCTGTATCGATGCTCGTCAATCTGTCTACTTCAAACCCTTGATTCAAGAACCAGAGAACAACAATGTATCAAGTTCTGCTCCAAAGCTCAGCAGTGTTTCTTGGGAAAAGGCTGCTATAGAGAGCAATAGTAATGGGGGGGGGGGTTTGAATATCTTTGAATATCCAAAAGAAGGCATGACTGACAATATTTTTTATAAATTGTATTTCTTAAGAACAGTTGGAGATTGCAGTGGGCCTCCAGAATCCAGACAATAGAAGTTTTGAACTTTAGAGTAGGAGTCATCTCAGGGGTGACGACGAATGTTCAAGTTGAATACCTGAAGAGAATTCATGGTGTGGTTGGTTCCCAGCATCTGACCGCTGGGTGAATGGAGAGAAAAAAAAGTCAGTCCTGTTGTTTTTTGATGAGCAAATACCTACGCATGTGAAGCTTGGTTATGTAAGAGCTTTCGTCCCCAAACCACTGCAGTGTAAGAATTGTAAAGGATTTGACCATGTTTCAAGTATGTGCATACGAACAGTATACTGAAGAAAGGTGTGTAGAAAGATGACAGTGTTGCAATTGTGGTGGGTTTCATGATCCTGAGTTCCTGGAGTGCCCTTTAAGGGAGAAGGAAATTGAGGTGGCAAAAGTTAGAGCGGTCAATCAAATCTATGTGAGGTGTTTTAAAATAATTGCGAAAACAAGTGATGCAGCCGGTAGTAAATGTTTGCTGCCAGACAAAAGATACCCTGTGTGTTAAAAAGGTGGATTTTGTTGCGTTTGTTGCCAGAGTTGTAAACTGTACAGTGCAAGTCTCAAAGAAGTTGAAGAAACTAGACCATTATTGTGGCTGCAGCAGAAAGGTTTTTGGACTCCAGGAAGACTTGCTAGTGGTACTGGTACAGGAAGACCTGCCCTCCCAGGTTCTCATTGAGCCTAGTTAATTATTTAGTAAATTATTTTGTTTGTTTTTTGGAGGAATCCTGTTTCCATCCCTCATAGTAGGTGGCTGGATGCACATTAAATTGTGTGATCGCCAATATACCATAGAAAAATAAGTGCATATCATTGCAAAAACCAAGCCGTGAGGTCGAAGGAATGGTCCGTAGAGCTCCTAGACGGGATTGTGTCGAGGCACAGATCTGGGGAAGGGTACCAACATTTTTTTTGCAGCAGCAGCATTGAAGGTCCAAGAGCACAGTGGCCGCCTGGCCAAACTGAGCAATCGGGGGAGAAGGGCCTTGGTCAGTGAGGTGACCAAGAACCTTCCAAAAGGACAACCATCTCTGCAGCACCCCACCAATCAGACCTTTATGGAAGTGTGGCCAGATGGAAGCCACACCTCAGTAAAATGCACATGACAGCCCACTTGGAGTTTGCCAATAGGCACCTAAAGGACTAAAGAAACAAGATTCTCTGGTCTGATGAAACCAAGATTGAATTCTGGTCTGAATGCCAAGCGTCACGTCTGGAAGAAACCTGGCACCATCCCTACGGTGAAGCATGGTGGTAGCAGCATCATGCTGTGGGGATTTTTTTCAGCGGCAGAGACTGCTCCAGAGTGCTCGGGACCTCAGACTGGGGCAAAAGTTCACCTTCCAACAGGACAACGACCCTAAGCACATAGCCAAGACAACGCAGGAGTGGCTTTGAGACAAGTCTCTGAATGTTCTTGAGTGGTCCAGCCAGAGCCTGAACATCTCTGGATAGACCTGAAAATAGCTGTGCAGCGAAGCTCCCCATCCAACCTGAAAGAGATTGCGAGGATCTGCAGAGAAGAATGGGAGAAACCCCAAATACAGTTGTACTAAGCTTGTAGAGAACCCAAGAAGACTCCAGGCTGTAATCACTGTCAAATGTGCTTAGACAAAGTACTGAGTAAAGGGTATGAATACTTACAGTATTTTTATTACATTAGCAAAAAATCCCCAAACTGTATTGTGTGTAGATTGATGAGGGGAAAAAAGATTTTATCAATTTTAGAATAAGGCTGTAATGGAACAATGTGGAAAAGATCAAGGGGTCTGATTTTACTCTCGGAATGCACTGTAAATACAAAACATTTACATAGACAAAAATATTCTCAACTTCCAGAGGAGTATGAGGGGGGATTTTAATTATAATTCTTACAAGCTTGTTTTGCTGGTAGCTTATTCTTTAGATGTTTGGGGCTGCTGGTAAATCTTGATGTGCAGGCATAAAGAAGTGACATTGGACTAGTCTTTAGGGTGTCTATAGCTAGGTTTCCACCCAATTGGCGACAGATTTTCATACCAATATTCTAAAATCTTCATAAAAACAATATACCATTTGAGTGTCCTTTAGAAAAATGTGGCTTCGAACAACATGACACGGAATATTTTAATTTACCAGAAATACATATGCATTCAGATCTGACCTGGCGCAACCAGCTCCATCAATAACCGAGAGATGTTGGTCAAATAACCCACATTTACGTGTCCTTAACAGCTATAACAAATTACAAAAACACTTGTTTCGATGTGTAGTGAGTGTATGCTAAACTTCATAGCATATTTTATTTTGTTTTTTTGGCAACTTTCCTAAAACAACAATTGTCCACCTCACGGGTCAGCTTTCAGAGATTTTAATATTAAATTGCATCAGAGAATTACATGCATAGGCCTTTAGGCTTAGGTGTCCACTGTATAATATTAATATTTTAATTATATACATATTACCGTTCAAAAGTTTGGGGTCACTTAGAAATGTCCTTGTTTTTGAAAGAAAAGCATTTTTTTTTTGTCCATTAAAATAACATCGAATTGATCAGAAATACAGTGTAGACATTGTTAATGTTGTAAACTACTATTGTAGCTGGAAACAGCAGATTTATTAATAGAATATCTATATAGGCGTACAGAGGCACGTTGTTCTGATTAAAGAAGCAATAAAACTGTTCGCCTTTAGACTGGAGCATCAGTATTTGTGGGTTCGATTACAGGCTCAAAATGGCCAGAAACAAAGAACTTTCTTCTGAAACTCATCAGTCTATTATTGTTCTGAGAAATTAAGGCTATAAAAGGAGAGAAATTGACAAGAAACTGAAGATCTCGTACAACGTTGTGTATTACTCGCTTCAAAGAACAGTGCAAACTGGCTCTAAACAGAATAGAAAAGAGTGGGAGGCTCCGGTGCACAACTGAGCAAGAGGACAAGTACATTTGAGATCTAGTTTAAGAAACAGATGCCTCGCAAGCCCTCAGCTGGCAGCTTCATTAAATAGTACCCGAAAAACACCAGTCTCAAGGTGAACAGGTGACTTCCGAATGCTGGCCTTAGTTACCAGCCTCAGAAATTGCAGACCAAATAAATACTTTACAAAGTTCAAGTAACAGACACATCTCAACTGGAGGTCGACAGATTTTCACCTTGTCAGCTCGGGGGATTCAATCTTGCAACCTTACAGTTAACTAGTCCGACACTCTAACCACCTGCCTCTCATTCCACGAGGAGACTGCCTGTTACGTCAATGCAGTAAGCCAAGGTAAATTGCTAGCTAGCATAAAACTTATCTTATAAAAAAAAAATCAATCATAATCACTAATTAACTACACATGGTTGATGATACAACTAGTTTATCTAGCGTGTCCTGCGTTGCATATAATCAATGCGTATTGTTGCTCCAATGTGTACCTAACCATAAACATCAATGCCTTTCTTAAAATCAATACACAGAAGTATGTATTTTTAAACCTGCATATTTAGCTAAAAGAAATCCAGGTTTGCAGGCAATATTAACTAGGTGAAATTGTGTCACTTCTTTTGCATTCATTGCACGTAGAGTCGGTGTATATGCAACAGTTTGGGCCACCTAATTTGCCAGAATGTTACGTAATTATGACATAACATTGAAGGTTGTGCAATGTAACAGGAATATTTAGACTAATGGATGCCACCCCTTAGATAAAATACGGAACGGTTCCATATTTCACTGAAAGAATAAACGTTTTGTTTTCGAGATGATAGTTTCCGGATTCGACCATATTAATGACCTAAGGCTTGTATTTCTGTGTGTTATGTTATAATTAAGTCTATGTTTGGATAGAGCAGTCTGACTGAGCGGTGGTCGTAAGCATTCATTCAAACAGCACCTTCGTGAGTTTTGCCAGCAGCTCTTTGTTGTGCGTCATCAAATCCCGAGATTAGGCTTGTATAACCGATGTGAAATGGCTAGGTAGTTAGCGGGGTGCGCGCTAATAGCGTTTCAAACGTCACTCGCTCTGAGACTTGGAGTAGTTGTTCCCCTTGCTCTGCATGGATAACACTGCTTCGAGGGTGGCTGTTGTCATTGTGTTCCTGGTTTGAGCCCAGATAGGGAGCGAGGACAGGGACGGAAGCTATACTGTTACACTGGCAATACTAAAGTGCCTATAAGGACATCCAATAGTCAAAGGTTAATGAAATACAAATGGTATAGAGAGAGAGAGTCCTGTAATTCCTATAATAACTACAACCTAAAACTTCTTACCTGGGAATATTGAAAACTCATGTTAAAAGGAACCACCAGCTTTCATATGTTCTCATGTTCTGTTCTCATGTTCAGATTTTCTAGGTTAGCTAGCCAGCTATTGTCGTTCTTTTAACGCAACGTAACGTAAACAACACTACTAGCTAGCCAGCTAGCCCCCGAATTGCAGCACTGTAGAAACTATTACACTCAACGGAACGACTTGATTAGTGTAGTGTCAACAACGCACCCACTGCCAGCTAGCCTACTTCAGCAGTACTGTATCATTTTAATCATTTTAGTCAATAAGATTCTTGCTACGTAGCTTAACTTTCTGAACATTCGAGACGTGTAGTCCACTTGTCATTCCAATCTCCTTTGCATTAGCGTAGCCTCTTCTGTAGCCTGTTAACTATGTGTCTGTTTATCCCTGTTCTCTCCTCTCTGCACAGACCATACAAACGCTCCACACCGCGTGGCCGCGGCCACCCTAATCTGGTGGTCCCAGCGCGCACGACCCACGTGGAGTTCCAGGTCTCCGGTAGCCTCTGGAATTGCCGATCTGCGGTCAACAAGGCAGAGTTCATCTCAGCCTATGCCTCCCTCCAGTCCCTCGACTTCTTGGCACTAACGGAAACATGGATCACCACAGACAACACTGCTACTCCTACTGCTCTCTCTTCGTCCGCCCACGTGTTCTCGCACACCCCGAGAGCTTCTGGTCAGTGGGGTGGTGGCACCGGGATCCTCATCTCTCCCAAGTGGTCATTCTCTCTTTCTCCCCTTACCCATCTGTCTATCGCCTCCTTTGAATTCCATGCTGTCACAGTTACCAGCCCTTTCAAGCTTAACATCCTTATCAGTTATCGCCCTCCAGGTTCCCTCAGAGTTCATCAATGAGCTTGATGCCTTGATACGCTCCTTTCCTGAGGACGGCTCACCTCTCTCAGTTCTGGGCGACTTTAACCTCCCCACGTCTACCTTTCACTCATTCCTCTCTGCCTCCTTCTTTCCACTCCTCTCCTCTTTTGACCTCACCCTCTCACCCTCCCCCCCTACTCACAAGGCAGGCAATACGCTCGACCTCATCTTTACTAGATGCTGTTCTTCCACTAACCTCATTGCAACTCCCCTCCAAGTCTCCGACCACTACCTTGTATCCTTTTCCCTCTCGCTCTCATCCAACACCTCCCACACTGCCCCTACTCGGATGGTATCGCGCCGTCCCAACCTTCGCTCTCTCTCCCCCGCTACTCTCTCCTCTTCCATCCTATCATCTCTTCCCTCCGCTCAAACCTTCTCCAACCTATCTCCTGATTCTGCCTCCTCAACCCTCCTCTCCTCCCTCTCTGCATCCTTTGACTCTCTATGTCCCCTATCCTCCAGGCCGGCTCGGTCCTCCCCTCCCGCTCCGTGGCTCGATGACTCATTGCGAGCTCACAGAACAGGGCTCCGGGCAGCCGAGCGGAAATGGAGGAAAACTCGCCTCCCTGCGGACCTGGCATCCTTTCACTCCCTCCTCTCTACATTTTCCTCCTCTGTCTCTGCTGCTAAAGCCACTTTCTACCACGCTAAATTCCAAGCATCTGCCTCTAACCCTAGGAAGCTCTTTGCCACCTTCTCCTCCCTCCTGAATCCTCCTCCCCCTCCCCCTCCCTCTCTGCAGACGACTTCGTCAACCATTTTGAAAAGAAGGTCGACGACATCCGATCCTCGTTTGCTAAGTCAAACGACACCGCTGGTTCTGCTCACACTGCCCTACCCTCTCTCTCCAGATGAAATCTCGCGTCTTGTGACGGCCGGCCGCCCAACAACCTGCCCGCTTGACCCTATCCCCTCCCCTCTTCTCCAGACCATTTCCGGAGACCTCCTCCCTTACCTCACCTCGCTCATCAACTCATCACTGACCGCTGGCTACGTCCCTTCCGTCTTCAAGAGAGCGAGAGTTGCACCTCTTCTGAAAAAACCTACACTCGATCCCTCCGATGTCAACAATTACAGACCAGTATCCCTTCTTTCTTTTCTCTCCAAAACTCTTGAACGTGCCGTCCTTGGCCAGCTCTCCCGCTATCTCTCTCTGAATGACCTTCTTGATCCAAATCAGTCAGGTTTCAAGACCAGTCATTCAACTGAGACTGCTCTCCTCTGTATCACGGAGGCGCTCCGCACTGCTAAAGCTAACTCTCTCTCTCCTCTGCTCTCATCCTTCTAGATCACATATGTCAGAGTCAAGGCCCGCGGGCCACATCCGGCCCGCGAGAAGGTTTTTTACGGCCCCTGGGATGATCTTGATTTGTTATTAGAACCGGCCCGCAGACCGCAGCAAGCCGGCAGCCCGCCGGCAGCCCGCAGATCTTTTACACGCACCAATACTACATTTCCCACAATGCAACGGTGACGCACCGAGCAGTAGGCTGCTTCATTTCAATATTTATTGGCACAGCAGTTGTCAGCATCACAGTAAAATTAACTTTCAGATACCCATCAAAAATGGCAAAACGGAAGGTGGACACTGAGAACCGGGGGGTTTCAAACAAGGTGGGAGTCGGAGTATTTGTTCACGGAGGTAGCTGGAAAACCTGTGTGTCTTCTGTGTGGAGAAAGTGTGGCGGTACTGAAAGAGTATAATCTGAGACGACATTATGAAACGAAACACGCGGACAAAAACAAGAATATGGACGAGGCTCTGTTCAAAAAAGCCAAATCACAAGGCCAGGCTGCTGTCAAGGCCAGTTTTATTTTGGCAGAAGAGATCGCTAAATCAGCCCGGCCATTTACGGAGGGGGATTTCATCAAAAACTGCATGATTAAAGTTTGTGACGAAGTTTGCCCAGAAAAAAGGCAACTCTTTTTAAATGTGAGTCTGAGCAGAAACACCATTGCCGAGAGAGTAGACCAGTTGTCCATCAATCTAAAAGAGCAGCTTGTGAAAAAGGGAAAAGATTTCATTGCATATTCCTTGGCTGTGGATGAGAGCACCGACATTTCTGACATTGCCCAGTTGTCAATTTTCATCCGCGGAGTGGACTCCAGCCTAAGCGTGACAGAGGAGTTTTTGGCTTTACGTCCTATGCATGGCACAACTACGGGGCATGATTTGTATGAAGAGGTGTCAAGATGTGTAAATGAGATGGAGCTGCCTTGGGAAAAACTCGTGGGTTTGACAACCGACGGAGCACCTGCGATGTGTGGACACAGGAGCGGACTGATGGCGAAGATACGGGAAAAGATGCAAGAGGAAAACGCGACAGGTGAGCTGACAGCTTATCATTGTATCATACACCAGGAAGCGTTGTGCGGTAAAGCCTTGAAAATGGAGCATGTAATGAGCATCATCACGCGCACAGTTAACTTTATCAGAGCCAAAGGTTTGAATCACCGCCAGTTCAAGGCATTTCTGACGGAGTTAGAAACGGAGCATGGTGATTTGCCTTATCACACAGAGGTGCGATGGCTAAGCCAGGGAAAGGTGCTTCAAAGATGTTTCGAGCTTCGTGAGGAGATTTGTCTGTTCTTGGACAGCAAAGGGAAAGACACAACACAACTCCGAGACGAAATGTTTCTGTGTGAAATGGCTTTTCTGTGTGACATTACGAGTCATCTGAATGCAATGAACTTGCAGCTGCAGGGTCGGGATCGTGTCATCTCTGATATGTACAGTACAGTGAAGGAATTTAAAACCAAACTGACTCTGTGGGAGACGCAGATGCGGAAAGAAAATTTGAGCCACTTTCCCAGCTGCCAGACCATGAAAGAGAAGCTCTCTACCAGTGCGTTCCCGAGCGCACAGTTGGCTGATAAAATAGGTATGCTTGCCGCTGACTTTCGACGCCGATTTGCTGACTTTGAAGCAAAAAAAGCAGGTTGGAACTGCTCGGTAACCCATTTGCTGTTGACGTGGAAAGCTCACCACCAAACCTCCAAATGGAGTTGATTGACCTCCAATGCAATGATGCACTGAGGGCAAAATATGCGGCAGTGGGTGCTGCGGAGTTCGCCCGTTTCCTCCCCGACACAATGCCCCAGCTGCGCATCCAGGCTGCTCAAACGTTGTCTATGTTTGGCAGCACATACCTGTGTGAACAACTGTTTTCTTTGATGAACTTGAACAAAACATCACACAGAAGTCGACTTACTGCTGAACACCTCCACTCAATTCTGAGGATTTCCTCAGCTCAGAGCCTTACCCCGAACATTGATGAACTTGTGGAAAAGATGGGACACCACCAAGTATCACCCTCAACCTCAAACAAGTGAACATTACTGTGCAATCACATATTTAGAGTTTTTACTCAGTTCAAGTTTAAAAGTTAAAGTTTAATATTTGTTTTCACTGCATGTTACTTCTCCTTAAACAAAGTGTTGTTTTTGATTAATAGATTTTTGCACTTTATTTTATTGTATTTCAATCCAATTATATTTTAAAAATATTTCAGTTGAGTGGATGATAGAAAATTGCTATTATTGTTTTTTTCTTTGAAGTAAATTTAGCCCACTTTTGCTAAAATAGAAAATATAGGCTACTGATGGTGCCTTGAATACCGGTTTCTTTCATTTAATGTTCATGTTATGGGGATTTTTATATAAAGGAAATTTGTCTTTTGTGTCTGTTGAAAATTAAAGATTACTGACAGAGCCATAAGAAAATATTGCTTTATTTATCTGATCATATTGGAATATATTTGTTAGGTTTTCAGTAGGTTCAATTAGGTGCACTAGACTATATGCGTCATTTAAAAAATTTTCAATGAACATTCGAACAGTCCGGCCCTCGGCTTGTAGCTAAATTTTTTATTTGGCCCTCCGTCCATTTGACTTTGACACCCCTGTTCTAGATCTATCGGCTGCCTTCGATACTGTGAACCATCAGATCCTCCTCTCCACCCTCTCCGAGTTGGGCATCTCCGGCGCGGCTCACGCTTGGATTGCGTCCTACCTGACAGGTCGCTCCTACCAGGTTGCGTGGCGAGAATCTGTCTCCTCACCACGCGCTCTCACCACTGGTGTCCCCCAGGGCTCTGTTCTAGGCCCTCTCCTATTCTCGCTATACACCAAGTCACTTGGCTCCGTCATAACCTCACATGGTCTCTCCTATCATTGCTATGCAGACGACACACAACTAATCTTCTCCTTTCCCCCTTCTGACGACCAGGTGGCGAATCGCATCTCTGCATGTCTGGCAGACATATCAGTGTGGATGACGGATCACCACCTCAAGCTGAACCTCGGCAAGACGGAGCTGCTCTTCCTCCCGGGGAAGGACTGCCCGTTCCATGATCTCGCCATCACGGTTGACAACTCCATTGTGTCCTCCTCCCAGAGCGCTAAGAACCTTGGTGTGATCCTGGACAACACCCTGTCGTTCTCAACCAACATCAAGGCGGTGGCCCGTTCCTGTAGGTTCATGCTCTACAACATCCGCAGAGTACGACCCTGCCTCACACAGGAAGCGGCACAGGTCCTAATCCAGGCACTTGTCATCTCCCGTCTGGATTACTGCAACTCGCTGTTGGCTGGGCTCCCTGCCTGTGCCATTAAACCCCTTCAACTCATCCAGAACGCCGCAGCCCGTCTGGTGTTCAACCTTCCCAAGTTCTCTCACGTCACCCCGCTCCTCCGTTCTCTCCACTGGCTTCCAGTTGAAGCTCGCATCCGCTACAAGACCATGGTGCTTGCCTACGGAGCTGTGAGGGGAACGGCACCTCAGTACCTCCAGGCTCTGATCAGGCCCTACACCCAAACAAGGGCACTGCGTTCATCCACCTCTGGCCTGCTCGCCTCCCTACCACTGAGGAAGTACAGCTCCCGCTCAGCCCAGTCAAAACTGTTCGCTGCTCTGGCCCCCCCAATGGTGGAACAAACTCCCTCACGACGCCAGGACAGCGGAGTCAATCACCACCTTCCGGAGACACCTGAAACCCCACCTCTTTAAGGAATACCTAGGATAGGATAAGTATTCCCTCTCCCCCCCCCCCCCCCTTTAAGATTTAGATGCACTTTTGTAAGTGACTGTTCCACTGGATGTCATAAGGTGAATGCACCAATTTGTAAGTCGCTCTGGATAAGAGCGTCTGCTAAATGACTTAAATGTAAATGTTCTGAGCAAGGAACTTAAACGTTAGCTTTCTTACATGGCACATATTGCACTTTTACTTTCTTCTCCAACACTTTGTTTTTGCATTATTTAAACCGAATTGAACATGTTTCATTCATTATTTGAGGCTTAATTGATTGTATTGATGTATTATATTAAGTTAAAATAAGTGTTCATTCAGTATTGTTGTAATTGTCATTATTACAAATTGAAAAAATAGTCAGATTTAATAGGTATCGGCGTTGAAAAATCATAATCGGTCGACCTCTAATCTCAACATCAACTTTTTAGAGGACAATGCATGAATCAGGCCTTCATGGTCAAATTGCTGCAAAGAAACCATTACTAAAGGACATCAATAAGAACAAGAGACTTGCTTGGGCCAAGAAACACAAGCAATTGACATTAGACCAGTGGAAATCTGTCCTTTGGTCTGATGAGTCAGTTTGAGATTTTTGGTTCCAATCGCCATGTCTAGGTGAATGGATCATCTCTGCATGTGTAGTTCCCACTATGAAGCACGGAGGAGGAGGTTGTGGGGGTGCTTTGCTGGTGACACCGTCAGTGATTTTATTTAGAAGTCAAGACACACTTAACCAGCATGGCTACCACAGCATTCTGCAGCTATAAGCCATCCCATCTGGTTTGCGCTTTGTGGGACTATCATTTGTTTTTCAACAGGACAATTACCCAACACACCTCCAGGCTGTATAAGGGCTATTTGACCAAGAAGGAGAGTGATGGAGTGCTGCATCGGATGACCCGGCCTCCACAATCACCCGACCTCAACCCAATTGAGATGGTTTGAGATTATTTGGACCACAGAGTGAAGGAAAAGCAGCCAACAACTCCTTCAAGACTGTTGGAAAAGCATTCCAGGTGAAGCTGGTTGAGAGAATGCAAAGGGTGCAAAGGGTGGCTACTTTGAAGAGTCAAAAATAATGTCTACTCATGCCAGTTTACTAATCACTGGGTCTGACTACCTACATTACGCACACTTGGCATCACTTCTCTGATTACCTCCCCTATATGTCACTCCCTTAGTTCCATTCTCCAGGCAGTATTGGTTGCGTTTCATGTCCAGTCGCTACTCTTGTCTTGGTTTACTACATGATTCCATATGTGTTATTTAATTGTTTATGTCTTCACTATTATTCTACAATGCAGAATATAGTAAAAAATAAAGGAAACCCTTTGAATGATTAGGTGTGTCTAAACTTTTGACTGGTACTGTATATCAATCTATATAAAGAAAGAGAAGCTTAGTCCTGACACCCGAGAGATGCATTTCTTTATTTCAGATGGCTGTTGCGGCTACTATACAGATATAGACGTACAGGAGGCTAATTCGTTTTGATCAGAATGTTTTTTTATAAAGATAAGCATTATATTGTTAGATTATATGAGTAACTCTGGTAGGCCTCAAACTGACTTACTCACCTTAAATTCAACTGACGGAGTCAGTTGGAGTGCCGCGACACTGCCTTCAGGAAGTTTACCTAGGACACTCCTGACCTGCAAACCAACATTTTATTTCATAATTGGTTCAAATTAGGTTACGGTAAGAGTCAGTTTTACATGGGTATCCTGATCGAGATTCCCTAAAAACACACCTCTTGCATACAACTACGACCGGAAGTGGCTTTTTTTCGTAGCAGGTTTGGGGAATTTACGCAGCAGGTTAGGATAATTCGATTCCTAACCTGCTATAAAAAGTAACTATATCGAAGTTGCGTGTCCTTATCTTATACTCTGCCTTTTCCCTGCAATAACTCAACTTCTCTGTTGTGCGCCTCTCATTGAAAGTTCAACAATGATCCGGTTAATGGTATTCACAAGAACTGTTTACGAAGAACAACTTTTCCTGTTCCTGTTTCGGGGTTGATTTTGTTTCACTGGTAGGCTACAATCAACATTCGGACAAGTCCTCTGCCTCTTCTCAAGATATGAAAGCGTGTTCAACGTGATTTCCCGTTGTGTCATTGAGAAAGACCACTCGTATGAACGTAAGTTATATTAAACTTCACCTTTGTCAGTTTAAGGGCGTCCACGCCTTAAATGCCTGTACCAAAATGATCCGAGTTGGCCTTATCTCATAATAAATTCAATCAATGAAAACAAAGTATGAAACTAGGGGAACAACATGCTTTGTTTTCAACAATTGCAGTATGTTATTTAACGTTTAATGGACAGTCAATAGTATATGCAGGTTTTCAAATACAGCTCTAAGTTTTCGCAAAAATCATATGCACTTCAACATGTGAATGAAGTAGTGATTTGTAGGCTGGCTGTATCAAACACGAATGAAACTTTTACATTCCTTTATTATAAAGCCTGTACAAGATATTTAATGGAATTGCCCGTATTTTCCTGTTCTGTTATGAATGCTTTCTGTTTTATGAAGTGTATTATGAGTTCCTGTACAGTTTACAATTCTCTTCACAAATAGAATATGCCTCTTGAAAAAGACACGTGATTTTATTATGCCTGAAAATCAGTTGTATTTAGTACATTTAGAGCCAGGTATTTTTAGTTATACTGTAAAACGTGTTCAGTGATTTCTGTGTTTGACTTTGGACATAGACCCACAGATGTTTTGTATGATAGGGCCCCATTCTCTCCCCTCGACTTGGTTCCCTTTTTCCTTATCACTTCCTTCTTTAGACTCAAGTTGAGGGAGGGAAACTAGACCTTGCACACAACTGACGATAGCATAACATGCTATATAGTATGTTACTCTCACAGGAGCAAAGGTCTCACCACAACATTTATTTTTTGGACTCAAAGGTGATCATTTTTCACGTACATTGTAATGTACGGGTCTCTTTTTCACTGGCTTTGTGAAGATCCCTATGCTGCTGAGATGGAGGAGGCGTACACAGAGCTGTACAGGGAGTTCCTCCGACTGCGCTCGCTATGTCTGAAGCAGGCTGCTCTACTCCAGCAACTCACAGAGACACTGAGGAGACAGCGAGGTCACTCCCATCTCCTTTTTATATCATAAGAAATTATATGCTTCTCATACATGCCTGTTCTGCAGGTTCTTTGTGTTACGATGAATGCCAAAATCTGGGAATTCAGTGCGTACTGTATATACAATATCAATTAATCTACTAGGCTACAATACAGTCAAGATGTTTGACAGACTTATAAGATCTGGTTCCTTCCTTAGGAGAAGCCCCTGTTCCTGATGGACAACTCAGCGTAATGGCACCAATCCCAGTCCAGTGCACCCAGGGTGGCCTGGGGTCTCTCCCTGCACGGCCAGAAACCCCAATGGTACCAACACACAACCCTGCTGCACACCGTGGCGGTATAGTCCTATCTGGGGCTTTTGGCTCACTCTCTGATCTCCTGGAGGGGGATTTGGGCAGACTACGGCTGGACTTTGCTCATCCAGGGACAGAAAGGAATGCGGTCCTCAAAGCCGCTCCCCTCAGGCCTCTGGATCTACCTGGGGGTAATAATGGAGAGGTGGCACCCTCCAGTGTCTCTGGGGACTCGAAGCAAGCAGGTCGATTTTGGGTTGATGATACGACCCGACAAATGTTCCGGGTAGGTTTCTCCCCTTGAATTCATATTTAAATGTTTTATTAGACTTAATCATTTGACTAGTCACCCCCACCCTCCCCCCTTAGATGCCCTCGGCTTGTGGCTCCTTCTTGGACAGTGAATTCCTGAGCCAGACCGGGGGAATGATGCTGATGTCAGAGGTGGCAATGCAGTCTCAGGTGTGTGACTTCTGCAATGCTGTGTTCCCTGGCTACACCACCACCAGGGGAGACTTCCTGCGCCACCTCCACACACACATCAGCTAAAACTCTGGTTCCATGTTGATTCAACATCATTGCATAGATTTTTGGGGGTTGAAATGACATGGAAACAATGTTGATTCAACAAGTTTTTTCCCCAGAGGGTTATTTTGTTGCCACAGTGATCAGTAATTTGCGCCATGGGCCCTGGTCAAAAGTAGTACACTATATCATAGGGTGCTATTTGGGATGCAGCCTTGGTCTTTAACAATCAAAGCAGCGACGCAAAAGCACACAGCAGAACTCCTCAACGAGCCACCAGATTGTCAGCTATATCTCGCTATATTTAGTCTGCTCTCATCATGGTGGTGGGGGGGGTGCACTCACATGGAGTGAAAAGAGGTTGACATCACAGATACAGGTGAGTCATGCAAGCATCGTTTGTACAGGATTAGCACTCAGCACAGAACTGGAAGGAACAAACAACTTGACGGCGGTGATGGTGGTGGTGATATTGGGGGAAGAGTGGGAATGTCTGTTTGGACTTAGTGCTTTTCTATTAGTTCCCTAATTGCTGGCAGCATCTGAATGACGAAGGCTTATTCAGCCTTATCGTACATTTGACTCTCATGCTCCGTCAAAAGGAGTGCAACAAATGGGGCCACAAGATTAAAACAATAAAATAACGTTTATTGAGATTTAACAAAATAAATAATCTTCTGTTCAACATAACAAACTGAGGTTGTTTAATGCTTGTGAGGCAGGAGGTTACAGTTTAGGTACCTCATGGTAATAATATGTGCATCCCAAATTGCATTATATTTCCTCTATAGAGCACCACCTTTAACCAGAGCCATATGGGCCCTGGTCAAAAGTAGTTCATTATATAGGATATTGGGATGCAGAAAATGAAATGTCCTTGATTCATCCTGATTTCCTAATCATCCAAACACCTTTTCAACATTCATACCCAGTAACATCTGATGTTTTCTTAATTAAAAAAAAAACAGTTAAATTATCCCAAACTCCATTGTCAAAGAATTTAGTGTTTAATATGACAAACATACTGTATAAAAAAAAAAAACATTGGGAGATGATCATTCGTCATTGTTATCCAAGTAATTGCCTCAAGTAAGAGTTATGCAAATGGTTGTTGCTTGTAAATTATTGTTGCTTGTTTAAGCCTAAAGTTAAATCAAAGAATGTTGAGTTCACCAATAAATCTAATCTAAGGGCTCAATAATATTAACATATTAACATCCAAACCCACCTCTCCAAAAGAACAGTCTCAGTGGGTGTAAGTGACACTTGCTGCAGTATTGGGAGGAAAAGGCCTCTGAACCTGATTATCGTCTCTGTACACATATTTCTGTTTATCATCTAACTATCAAACGGTCAACACTCGAACGAGTGGCACTTTGCAATCCAAGCTTTAACGGCAGTGTCATTACAGATACTTATCCTCATCACAAGTCCTTTCTCAGTTACAACCTTGTATCAACAGAACATAAATAGCACCAAAAGTTAGTCATGATATCAACATTTTGCATCCATTGTCCCGGGGGAGGAGGGGATTATGTTCATAGGGGACAAACTGAGACATTGTCACATTATGTGACAAACCTCCCACAGTTGTATAAGTGTTACAGTAGTCCTGTGGAGATGTGGCTAATGCTGTTTGGAGGGTTTGGGCACACTATATACAGAGGTAAAGTTGTAGAGCACCGGTTTCTCAATTTCAGTACTGGAGGGCTGTAGTATTTGCAGGTTTAGGATGTGTTGCCTCTGCCTGAACCACCCGATTCAGCCAATTGTGGGTTCTGCCCAAATCACACCTTATTCCCTATATCATGCACAGCTTTTGACCAGGGTTCTGATGAAAAGTAGGGCACTATGTAGGGTACCATTTAGGATGTAGATTTGATATAGATTGGAAAGATGTATTCCCCGTCCCCTCCCCCATCCCTGTACTACTACTGTTAGTGGTTTAAGTACAGATGGAAAGCCTGCTGAGTTTGGCCCTCCAGGATTTAAGGTGATGAGAAGCAGGGTTGTTGATGGGTTCTCAGGATGATGAGTTGTTGGTTTCACTACTTTCCCCCTTGGTCCGAGTCATCTTTGGTGCTGCCAGGGCTGCTGCTCCTGCACACTGCTACTGAGCTCCTCCTCTCCGCCTTAGCCTCAAAGTCTGGAAGAGGAAAGATGAGGGCTGTTAGCCTATATGCCCGACTGAGACAATATAATGACAATACATTATTACTCCCCCTGAACCTTTGAGTGCTTGCTATGGTCAACTGTACACCAATTAATGCATATTAGATTGGTTAGGGTCATAACTTTTACGAGTACTTCACTTACTCAAAGTAATAAAACTGGAAATACAACAACACTATTCAACTATGGTAGCAAACTTTAATATTTGAAATGGAATATTAAATGTCAAGTGTTTTGTCTGACAGAATGAGAGCCCACCTACAGGCTAATAGGATAACACTGTAGAGGGCATAGGTGCAGTTAAAGTTTGGTCAGAGGAGACAGGTCGTGTTGAGTGAGTGAAACAGAAAAGGAGAAGGAAACCAAGGTGAGTGATAAGAACAAAGGACGACGGTGGGGAAGTGAGAGGGAGACCGACGTCATAGAGAGATGAAATGGTTGTTTTTCCCCCTCTGCTTACTTCTTAAGTAGAGGGAGAGGGAGAAAAAAAGCCTGTGCCATTTCCCTGCCCACAGGTTTTTATTTTTGTTCTCTGTCGCTCGGTGAGTCAATGCAACGCCCCTCCAATTACAGCCCACTCCTTCGCCCCCTCTCTCCATCCATCCCGCCCTTCAGCCCACATGCCTAACACTGACGTCAGCCGAGGGGGGGGGTCTGTTTCTACCACCCCACAGCACTTCCTCTGCCACTCCCGCTATCATTCTCTCTTCCTCCCACTCAATCTCCCTGTATCTTTTCCACCCTGCCTACTGTGACAGCCTAGTGCTAGGGCACAGTAGTTTTATTAACATCTGAATGGCTGTACCTTTAACATTTTAATGATGCGTGATAAGGTGTGACAGGAAAGGGTTAAGTACAATAATTTGATGTGTCATCAGTTATTTACATACGCTACTCGACCTCATGGCAATTTGACTGTATTGACATCCATGTCAATTTTCAGTATGGTTTGTAGCTGATAGGCTACCTCCTCGCCTCTCTATCCCCCAACTAATTTTCCTTCTTTCTCTCTTCTCCAGTCCCAGCTAGTTAGAACTCAGACCTGGCTAGTGGGAGGAATCACAATAGAGATTCTGACTCACTTGGGTTCAAACCGAAGATCCTTGAAACAGTCTTTAAATGACTGTAGCAAAACTCTCTGGCCTTTTAGCCCTACCTCAGTTTCTACTTGTTATCAATGTAAACGATACTGGCTACAGGGACAGTATGTTAAAGTGATAGTTCACTTCAAAATTTAAGTTTGTTAAAAAGATTCAGGCCTCGAAAGTGGTTTAATATCAGGATGAGTCAATGTCCCACGCCATCTGTTGCGTAGCTCTAGTGAGATTTGGCTGTATGTCTCAATCTCAAATTAATGGTTAAGATAGGCACCGTTTAAAAACAATGAAATGAGACGGTGCGTATATCCTATTCATTTGAGATTGAGACGTAGCCGAATCTACACAAAAAAATGTGAGACAGCGTCATCTCAACATCACAAAAACCTTTTAGTCTTAATTTTTCAGGCCTATCACTTTAAGAGTGTTAGTATGATAACTCTTGGATGATAATGTTTGTAAGCCATTATTCAGAAAGTCACCTGTGGTGTGTGTCCCCTCTGACCTAAGGCTGACCTTGCCAGCACGGTCATGTGACACCATCCTAGCCAATCGCAGCCCCTCATCCATGAGCGTTTGTTGCATGAGTTGGCGATTCCAGTTGGCAGGTATGGAGGTGTCGGTGGGGGGGCGGGGTGATGGAGATTGGTTGCACTGTGAGCCTACGTCTAAGACAGACAAGGTTAGGTGTGAATGCCATTTTGAACCAATCAAATATAGGTGCTTCTTGACAAGGCTGACTTTGCGTCCCAAATGGCACCCAATTCCCCATAGACCAAAACCGACACGTGTGCAACTATGGGGCAAAAAAAAATGGGGTTGGCATAGATTGTTGACAAAATGTAAATACATTTTAGTCTCCAAATGTTTATTAAAAACAAATTAATTTGCACAATGAGCACTTGTCTCTCAAATACATAGTTAGTTGTTGATTCGCTAGCTAGCGAATTTTAGCTATATTAGCATAGACATGAGTCAAAACGCCTCAAAATAATACACGGTATCAATAACAAGATACATAGAGCTGAAACAAGCCACTTACAATTCTCCATATGGCAGCTTCTTGTCATTGTTGCTAGTTATTTGACTGTTCAGAATCATAACACCACATGGCCTTCTGCCTCATCGATGCGCACATTTTTTGTGACGATGTCAGCCAACCTATTGGGCTACGGTCAAAAATAATACACTATATAGGGAATAGGTTGCCATTTGGGACACAGCCTGACACTACAGAAAACATGAACTATTTGGGCTTGATTATAAATGGTGCTTTAAAGTCAGTGGGGCTCTGACATTTACAGAAACACATAAAGAATGTCTGGGAATGGAATGTGATTAAGTGACACTGTACAAGATCAGTGCTAAATGTGTTCAACAATTACTGTATATAGTGTACATGCTAGACTTACTTGACTTAAGCTGATATATAGGCTAGTGTTACTAAGAAATAATATTTGGATCTGGACACCGTACATACCTTGTGTTAGGCTGTCCAGACTCTCTCCTGATAGGCTGTCCTCGTCAGCCCTCTGGGACATGCCCTCTGACCCCTCAACACCATGGAGGGAAGACACACACTCTGACACTATCACCTGAAACACACACACTTAACCATTAAATACACAAAACATCTCAAACACACACTTCCACACTCACCTGAAACACACACCAAAACGTAATATTGTGTGTCTTACAATGCAATTACTACTGAAAAGTACCTATGGTATAAATTGATTTATGAACTGGGTGGGTGGTTCGAGCCCTGAATGTTGATTTGCTGACAGCTGTGGTATATCAGACAGTATAACATGGGTATGACAAAACATTTATTTTTACTGCTCTAATTACGTTGGTAACCAGTTTATAATAGCAATAAAGCATCTCGGGGGTTTGTGATATATGGCCATTAAACCACGGTTAAGGGCTGTGTCCAGGCACTTCGCTTTGTGTCATGCCTAAGAAAGCCCTTAGCCATGGTATATTGGCCATATAACACACCTCCTCGGGCCTTATTGCTAAAATATTGTAAAGGACTAATTTAATTGTAGCCATGGTATAAATTACAGGATATAAATTATTGCAATTTATTGCCATTACAGCTCATTCATTGTCTATCAATGCCGTATCCAATACATTACCAATATTATGTTGACAAAACAGCTTGTGTACACCCACAATAACACATTTAAACAAGAGTGAGAGAGTTTGGTATAGTTTTATTCTTTTCTGTTAGGGGTTCAGAGACTTAAGCCCACTCACCTCATTTTTTATTCTCTTTTGGGATGGTAAGCTGCAGTCATCTGCACCTGATCTGTAATAAGAGAAGGTATAATAAAGTAAGAAGGCAGTAAAAGAATAGCAAACCTCTTGTGCAAACTCCAGGATTCAGTTGGTCCTGCTTTGTTCATTAGCAAGTAGTAGCTCACTATATCCAATTACAATATAAAAACTGATGTCGAGTAACCAAACCTCGAGGCTATTTGTGACTAAAAGTAAACACATACATTATTCATTGAGTTTGAAAGATATGTTTTTGTTATTGATTATATGAGAAGCTTGAGTATTTGAATGTGCTTTCATTGTGTTGGTTACACAGTATGACTTTGTTTTTAAGCTGATGCACTGACTGCAGTGCTGTCTGACTAATAGCATGACCTTGGCTAGGCTTAGCTATGTGTACTGTGGGAGTTCCCAGCTTTCCCTCTGTTCTATACGCCCACCTCACTTCGCCCCTATGCTGCCTGCAACCACATAGTAGTTTCTCTACGATCATATCTTGTTGAGAAAAGGAATCATTTATGCTCAAGGCAAAGCAGAGCATAACATTTTAATTTCTAATATCGTAACTATTTGGGTTTCTTTCTGCATCCCAAATGGCACCCTATTCCCTATGTAGTGCACTACTTTTGACCAGGGCCCATAGGGGATAAAACTTAGTTATAGAGGAAGAGACAGGGGTGGGATGGTCATCAGATTGGGGTAGGGAAGACCTTAAACTGCGCAGGCTCGTGCCCTTACCTGGCATGCTTGAGTGTGGAGGTGTAGGCACATTCTCTCGCCACCTGTCTAGCCAATGAGAAGAGCTCTACCCGTCTAAGAAGCAGAGCGTTGTCACGCATACAGAACTGTGCAGCCGCTTCATTGATGATCAGCTGAACATGAGGAGGACATAAAATAAGGGGAAAGAGAATGTTAGAATGATATGAACAGCATGATAAAAAGAAGACACGGCTCAAGCCTCACACATACCTGTACACAGAGACCTCTAATAGTAGAAACACTGATGCCCTTACCTCGTGATGTGTGAGCTGCTTGCCCTCCCTCCTCTTGGAGTCGAAGCGGCCGTAGATGAGGCTGTACTTACGGATCTCCTCCTCTTTGGCCACATCCTGGGGTGCCATCTTGAAGATGTGGCCCACAGTCTTGGCCATCTTCTTGTTCATCCTCAGCAGTGTCTTCACCTCTCTGGGGTCTGACCTGGGTAGGGTCCTCAGGAGCCTGTCCACGCTCTCCCCAACTGCCTGCGCCGTCTCCCCATCCAGCTGGCCCCCGGGCCAGGCCGAGAGGGCTGCCGGGGAGAGAGATGAGGAGGAGGCCGGGGGCGTGGAGGGACCTGGGGGACGAGGGGGGAGCAGAGGTGGGCTGGGCTGCTCCTCGTCCACCCCTGAGGCTGAGGCGCTGTTCCCGTCCTGTTCAGGGCTGAGCCAGTGGGGGTCCATTGGGGACAGCTTGTCCCTGTAGTGTGTGTCCTGGGGCTGCGGTGAGGCCTGGGAGCAGGGGCTTCTGGGGCTCCCACTGTGCATAGGGGTGAGGCATGCCCTGTCCTCTCTGTCACACGGTGACCCCGGCTGCCCGTTGCTCAGGGACTTCCTGAGTCCTCCGGCAGCAGTCCCGCTAGCACCCGTCCCATCAACCTTGAACAGAGGGATTCCCCCCAGGGGTACGTTGGCCAGGGGCTGGTTGAAGAGGGCTGGGTTGGCCGCCCAGTCGCGGAGGGCCTTCTGCAGACGGCGCACGTGCAGTGGCTTGGTCGCCATGCCGACCAGCGCCATGATTTCCAAGAACTCATCCTCTGCAGCCTCACAGAGCTGCTGCACGTCGTCGCCACCCTGCTGGATGAAGGTGTCGTAGTAGGCCAGCAGGTTGGCCCTCTGTAGCACCCGGTACAGTTGCAGCTCGCCCAGCGTGCGTGGCAGAGACATGGCGCAGGACTGGAGGTGGGAAAGAAGGAACAGACCGGAGGAGAGTTACTCAAGAGTCTTAAGTTTTAATAAATGGCTTATCAATCAATGGAAGGAGTATTGTGTTGTGTGTCCAGAATGCTTTATTCATTTGTTTGCCAAATGGTATAATCTATATGTATTGTTATTTCAGGTTGTTTTCTTTGGAATGTTAGCAATTTTCTACCAATCTTTTTGTGGTGTGGTAACAACTGCTGTGATGCTATATCTGGGAACAGATGTCTCATATAAGAACACCTAAAGTCCATATCCATCAGATGTCTTATATAAGAAGATAATGTCAATATCTTTACATTTTTTTAACCAAAATTACTAAATTAGAGACTTATACTCCAATAGCCTACTTTTCCTGATGGTATATTATTATTGGTGGTAATCTTTGGCAACATTTCACATGTGGGTGCCCAACCCTTTATACCTCAAATATGCAGGATGTGTACGCATGGTATTATTGGGGAAATGTAGGCCTACAGTTTAGAAATGCACAATTTTGTATCTCTTATTCAAGTTGTGATAATTAAAAATAGTTTGACTCTTATGAGACCCGAATTTGATAGTTCATATAACGCACAAAGCGATGGTTACGAAAACAATCATTGAAAAAACTATGACAATAGTATAACGCGCACATCCGTCCAAGCCCAATACCAGTCAATGCATATATCTATGGAATTACACACGCATGTAAAATGTAATATTTCAGCATAAAACATTTAAATGACTAATGTAATCTCTTACCTCGTCCACGTCGTCCGACGGCTGGATTGGCAGAGGGGACCCGCGCTCACTGAGTGACCGAGTGGTGTCTCCAGCAACAGAATCCAGTTTTCGCGCAATATGTGCCGCCTCGTAATAGGCTCGATTATTGAATGCTAAAGGTAAATGAGCAAAAGCCTTATGGTTATCTCACTTTTAACCTTGTCGAAAGTCCCATTCAATCCCGTTAAATTGTTATCAATGAAAGGGCTGAGACAACAAAAAAAGAAACTGTGATCAACAGAGCTATTGTACACAGCCTATTGTAAATACCTTACATTGATTTGTATAATCGCTCTCTTTCCCTGTACAATCGTTTTCTTTCTCACTTCGGAGTGGTGTTGTCATCAGCTAAATCCCTGAGCATATCGTAACTCGTCTGGATTCGTTAGCAGATATCCTCCCCTGACGAACCGTATTGGTTGCTGGCTGCCTTTTTGCTGGTTGTGTGGGTGCGAGAAACCTGGGGGCGGACTGCAGCACGCCATCTGACCGAAAAAGAGCTTTCCTCTCCCGGTAGAGAGGCGGCTTTCAAATTGGAGATGTGGGAGGCGGGGGCTTGAAAGGCTGAGGTTTGTTATTAACCCTTTCATTTTCCGATTTTGTCTGCCCACTTCGCAATAAGATGCACCTGTCTAAGCCTATTCAATACAAACTGAGGACCACATAGGCTACCATTCTGGTCAGTCACATAAATGTGTGAGGTGGGCTGTATGATACCCTATGCTGATAATAGCATAACCTTCGATTTAATTAATCTAACATTTATTGCACTAGATCAGTTATTCATATTGGGTGCTGTTTCACAGATACATCGTATTGATATACAGCGCAGTTGTATAAACAAAATGGACATACAGTAATAGCCTTGTGCGGCAGAATCATCAAGTGGGTGGCAAGTGGTGAAGGACTGTTTCCGATCGGTTGGGTAGATTCTCTGCATGACGCATAAGATAGGGGATTCCCCAATGATGCAACAGGCATCACTGTGAATTTGATGTACAGTAGTCCTACAGCGTTGTAGGTTTGTTGTGATAAATAGGCTATCTTAAATTAATTGAACAAAATCCGAAGTTAATTTTGCGTAAATTAATGGCATTTAGGCTCCAACATATCTGGCCATGGTTGTTTTGATTGGTTTAACTTGGGACGAATTGGTTAAATGGTTTATGTTGAGTAGGCCTATATGTTCACCACAGCTGTGTGATTTTGCACAAAGAACCATTGTCTATGTGTCCTTCGGGTCACCACGTAGGCGTTGAAGCATGCTGACACACGTTCTATCTGCGCCCTCTCAACCAAATAAGCAATCTTTTTTAAGTTATCAAATGCTGTGTGTGTGAAAAGAAAGTCTAGATTATTAATGAAAACTAAGCTTCACTATTTATACTAGGCTGAATAATTTATATTAGGCCTACAGTCCATTCGGGAAAGTATTCAGACCCCTTCCCCTTTTCCACATTTTGTTACCTTACATCCTTATTCTAAAATGGATTACATTTTTCCACCTCTCATCAATCTACACAAAATACTCCATAATGACAAAGTGAAAACTGTTTTTTAGATATTTTTGCTAATTTATAAAAATGGTAAAACAAATACCTTATTTACATAAGTATTCAGACCCTTTGCTATAAGACTTGAAATTGAGCTCAGGTGCATCCTGTTTCCATTGATCATCCTTGAGATGTTTCTACAACTTGATTGGAGTCCACCTGTGGTAAATTCAATTGATTGGACATGATTTGGAAAGGCACACACCTGTCTATATAAGGTCACACAGTTGACAGTGCATGCCATAGAAAAATCAAGCCATGATATTGAAGGAATTGTCTGTATAGCTCTGAGACAGGATTGTATCGAGGCCCAGATCTCGGGAAGGGAAACAAAAAATATCTGCAACATTGAAGATCCCCAAGAACACAGTGGCCATCACTTCCTAGAGCTGTCCGCTTGGCCAAACTGAGCAATCAGGGGAGAAGGGCCTTGGTCAGGGAGGTGACAAAGAACCCGATGGTCACTCTGAGAGAGCTCTAGAGTTCCTCTGTGGAGATGGGAAAACTTTCCAGAAGGACAACCATCTCTGCAGCACTCCACCAATCAGGCCTTTATGGTAGAGTGGCCAGACAGAAGCCACTCCTCAGTAAAAGGGACATGACAGCCAGCTTGGAGTTTGCCAAAAGGCACCTAAAGGAGTCAGACAGACCATGAGAAACAAGATTCTCTGGTCTGATGAAACCAAGATTGAACTCTTTGGCGGTAATGCCAAGCGTCACGTCTGGAAGAAACCTGGCACCATCCCTACGGTGAAGCATGGAGGTGGCAGCATCATGCTGTGGGGATATTTTTCAGTGGCAGGGACTGGGAGACTAGTCAGGGTCGAGGGAAAGATGAACTGAGCAAAGTCCAAAGATATCCTTGATGAAAACTTGCTCCAGAGCACTCAAGACCTCAGACTGGGGCAAAGGTTCACCTTCCAACAGGACAACGACCCTAACCACACAGCTAAGACAGCGCACGAGTGGCTTCACGACAAGTCTCAGAATGATTTTTTTTATTATTTAACCGTTATTTAACTAGGAAAGTCAGTTAATTAAGAACATATTCTTATTAACAATGACGGCCTACCACGGCCAAAACCAGATGATGCTGGGCCAATTGTGCGCCACCCTATGGGGCTCTCAATCACGGCCACATGTGATATAGCCTGGATTCGACCCAGGGATTGTAGTGATGCCTCTTGCAATGTCCTTGAGTGGCCCAGCCAGAGCCCGAACTTGAACCAGATCAAACATCTCTGGAGAGACCTGAAAATAGCTGCGCAGCGATGCTCCCCATCCAACCTGACAGAGCTTGAGAGGATCTGCAGAGAATAATGGGAGAAACTCCCATTGCTTGTAGTTTCATACCCAAGAGGACTCAAGGCTGTAATCGTTGCCAAATGTGCTTCAACAAGTTACTGAGTAACGGGTCTGAATACATATATAAATGGTTTATTTAAGTTTTTTTATTTGTAATAAATTTGTAAAAATGTTTTTTTTTAAACTGTTTTTGCTTTTTCATTATGGGGTATTGTGTGTAGATTGATGAGGGGAAAATGATTTAATACATTTTAGAATAAGGCTGTAACGTAACAAAATATGGAAAAAGTCAAGGGGTCTGAATAATTTCCGGATGCACTGTTCACTTTCCTAAAATTATTATAATAGTAGGCCTAATTGGAACAGAGAATTCTGATTTTCTTATGAATAAGAAATCATGATTGCCCTCTTAAAATATCAGATTGACTGTAGGTCAAATAAAGGTGATTCTGAGAGGTCTTCTACTTCTTGGTCTTCTGAGGCAGAGGACATCCATACTGTGTTCAGTCCATCCCACGTCCTTTATATCCATCCAAGGGTGTCCATGCACCCCAAAAATCTGAGGGGGCAAAAGTTACATGAGGATGGCGGGGGGTGGTCCTGAGGGTGCTAGATCCCCCATCCTTAAATTGGATAATTTAGCATTTTTCACCCGAATCAGCTTTCTTTCTGCAATCTAGAGCCATAATCATTATGCTTAATTCTATGTAACAGAAAATGTTAATATCTCTGTATATCTAAGCATACCTCTTGAGCTATCTGTATCCTCCTGACTGGTGGTTCTTTTTTTAAAGAAACTAAATATGCTTCGATGTATCGCTGCTCAAATATGGGTAAAATATGAAAGGAATGTGATTAATGTAAAGTACATCTAGTTATTTCTAAAGTCTACCAACCTTGCCAGCAGGAATGCCAGCTAAGATAGTTAGAAAAGCTAGATACTGTAACTGATTGATAGCCTAAAATGGCTTCTTGATAGCTATTTTTTAAATGATTTAATGTTTTAATTTTTATTTCACCTTTATTTAAACAGGTAGGCTAGTTGAGAACAAGTTCTCATTTGCAACTGCGACCTGGCCAAAATAAAGCAAAGCAGTGTGACACAGACAACAACACAGAGTTACACATGGAGTAAACAATAAACAAGCCAATAACACAATAAACAAGTCAATGACACAGTTGAAAAAAAGAAAGTCTATATGCAGTGTGTGCAAAAGGTATGAGGAGGTAGGTAATAAATAGGCCATAGGAGTGAATAATTACAATTTAGTGGATTTACACTGGAGTGATAAATGAGCAGATGATGATGTGCAAGTAGTGATACTGGTGTGCAAAAGAGCAGAAAAGTAAATAAAATAAAAACAGTATGGGGATGAGGTAGGTAGATTGGGTGGACTATGTACAGCTGCAGCGATCGGTTAGTTGCTCAGATAGTTGATGTTTAAAGTTGGTGAGGGAAATAAAAGTCTCCAACTTCAGCGATAGTTATGAGGTTGATAGATTGGAAACCACAGGACAAATCCGAGGGGGCACGTGCCCTCTGTATCCATCTCCAGCCTAACTAACTAGACACTTGGCCCACACAGACTACTTGCACACACAAACACACACACTCCTTGAGGAACACACAGCATCCGGAATGGGCAGAAATAGACTAGAGAATGCAATGCATCCGGGGAGTGTGTAGGTGGGTGGAGAAGGCAGACATGAGAGAGTGGATGGTGTTTGAGAGTATGAAAAAGTGACTGCATGATATCCATGTTTATATTGTTGAATAAACAATAAATTGTTTTGTTTAAATAGGGAGTATGCCAGAGAATAGTTTGCCTTTTACAATTCTAGTTTTTAAATTATTATTTCGTTATTAGGCCTAGGCTTCTTGAAGATAATACAATTATAGACCCATGTAATTGCTTTGATATAAAGAGAAACCTGGTGATTAACGTTACATTCATCTTCTTCTCTTTACATTCAGTGGCCAATAAAAGTTAATTCGAACATTTGTGAGCGATTTTTTTCTGGCAAGAATAGGGTTAATACAGCGGAAATGATGTTGTGGTTTGTTTCCCTCGGAAGTGAAAAATAGTAAGACAAACAACAAGGACAGCGTTAGCCAATAACATAATAAGAAAAAACGTATATTTGAATTAGGAGAAAGAACACACTCTACTAATACAGGATAATAATAGTTTGTATTCACAATTCAATAACTAAATGTTCTTTCTATGAGAAGAATTGATCAGTTTCCCACATTTGATCATTTTATAGGAGCGACGCTAACGTTACAGGGCTCAAGCTAGCCTACATTGTATCATCTAATCTTGCCTTTCCTTTTTACGGAAGAGAAAGGTGAGTTGCGTTGGTGGTCATCTTTCCCAATGTTATTCCAGTCAGTGTTAGCAGTCAAATAGCTAAAATAACATTGGCAACAATCCACCGTTAATATTATTAAAATTACATTAGCTAGATAACTATATACGAGCAAACTAATGTTGTAAGCTAGTTAGCGTTTTAGCTACGAGACAGCTAGCTATTCGTCTCGAGACAGTTGGTCATTTTGTTCGCGATGGTGACGACATGACTTATTAGCTCGAACCTAACATTGCCCCAACTATCCTCTGATATCCCGTCCCAGTCATTTCTTGTAGAATAAATTAATTGCACTTCTAGATAGTTAGCTTGTGCAACTGCTGATAACCAGATGGCTAGCTAAATAGTTTGGTTTATCTTTTCAAAATGTCGGCGCTGCGGATCAGCTCGTTGAGTGGATATTGTGGCCATCAAATATGACATTATTGCCAATAACATGTTAGAACTTTGACAACAACAACGATTAATGCAGAATCTCCACATCCCGTTTGATTTCACTTTTCGGTGTACTTTAGATTAGACCCCTAGTTCTGGTGCTTGGGAAAGTGAACGTGTTACAGGCAGGCTAATGTTTAAACTTGCTGTCTCTCCACAGGCAAGAACCAGATACAAGATGAGGCCAGTCGGGTCCAAGGATTGTAACGATTGATCCTTGATTCAATGTCTGCATTGGGTAGGGTACCTAGGACAATGATGCCTGCCATTGCAGTATTATTCAGCTGTCCTTGTCTGACTCTTTGGCCTTGCTGAGGTGTGGTGTCGGAGGAGGTGTGGTGTCGGAGGAGGTGTGGTGTCGGAGGAGGTGTGGTGTCGGAGGAGGTGTGGTGTCGGAGGAGGTGTGGTGTCGGAGGAGGTGTGGTGTCGGAGGAGGTGCGGTCAGTGAGAATGGATCAAGGCCCCCACCTGACATGACATTGGATACTTTTTTGGAACTTTAATCAAGAGACTGGGAGGAAGATGGAGAAAGAGGTGGCTGAGGGGGAGGTGGAGATGAAGAGAGAGACATGGACTGTAGAGGCAACTGAGGAGAGTCCTGAAGAGCTGCTCTCAGGTGTTCCTCACCTTCCATCTTCAACCGCCATGCCCGACCAGTGGGAAGTCAGAGGAGATGAGGAGGAAACTCAACAACAAGTTCCCAATAAGGAGATTACTGACTATATCAAAGTTACCCCTCAGGATATCCAATCCCCAGTCAACCAGGAGGACTCGGAAGATGTAGAATCAGAGGACTGTGGGATTGCAGAGGACAATGAGGTCTCTCTAAGACAGGAGGGGGTGGTGCATGTGGAGAGAGAAGGAAATGAGGAGACAGAGGGTGGAGATGAAGAGGAGAGCGGAGGGAAGGAGCCAAGCATAAATGGGGAGTCAGGCTGGAGGAACTCAGGGGCCGGAGGGAGGAGAGGCCGGTCCCGGAACAGCGGGGGGGGGGGGACAGCCTCGGAGCAAAACACTCAGGCTACATCATCATCCTCGTCCTCCTACCTCCCTAAAGGTTCCCTGTCGTCGGGTGGCGGTCGGCACAAGCAGACCCGGAGGCGCAACCACCACCATCAGCAGGGCCGGGGCCGGCGGCAGACGGGCACCCAGCTGGCCTTGGCCTTCAGGGAGCTGCTGTCGGAGTCGCTCAGCCCCTGGTGCATCTCCTGCATCCACATGGTGGTGGAGGTCATTGTCACCATGACCCACCGATGCGGAGTGGCCGTGGAGGTCGGAGGGGTGGCCCTCTACGACCTGGGCTCACAGATGCTCAACAGGGTCACTGACGTGCCGGGGATGAAGGCAGATGCCCAATGCGTGCTGGAGAGGGCGAGGTGCGCCGGGGCGGTCCTGGTGGATAAGAGTGTTCGGTTGGTGAAATGGGTCCGGAAGGCCTCCCTAACTTGCTTCAGCCTCCTCTGTGCCGTGGTACTGCTGGGGTTCCAGTGGGCCCGGTTGACGCTGGTCCGGCTGGGCGGGGAGAGGGCCCAGCGGTGGTGGACGGCCATGCAGGACTTCAGGGTATGGAGGAGGGTGGCTTCGCTGGTGGAGAGGGTCAGCAGCTGGTTCAGGAGGAGAGTCACCCAGGTGCCCCCTTTGACCCCAGATTCTCCTGGTGGAGCAGGCAGATACCAACCTGGAAAGGAGCTGGAGAGACTGCTGGCGCTGGCTCAAGTCCCTGAGGAGGAGCTGGACCCTTTTACAGTCCTGGGGGTGGAGGCCCACGCCACTGAAGCTGAGCTAAAGAGGGCCTACAGACAGCTGGCTGTCCAGGTGAGTTTACGGGTTTAATGAGATCTGCATTACATCTTTTGAATACATGTGTATAAAATGTGTGGAATTCATTAAAGGGAGAGTGTAGCGATTATAGTCAAACACAAGCCAAAGCAGTTTTGCACTTGGCTGTGCATGGCTGCATGCATCTTTTTTTTATATCCACAATAGAGGTTGACCGATTAATTGGAATGGATGATTAATTAGGGTCGGTTTCAAGTTTTCATAACAATCGGTAATCGGCATTTCTGGACACCGATCATGGCCGATTACATTGCACTCCACGAGGAGACTGAGTGGCAGGCTGATTATGCTGATTATACCTGTTATGCGAGTGCAGCAAAGAGCCAAGGTAAGGTGCTAGCTAGTGTTAAACTTATCTTATAAAAAACAATCAATCTTAACATAATCTCTAGTTAATTACACATGGTTGATGATATTACTAGTTTATCTAGCTTGTCCTGCGTTGCATATAATCGATGTGGTGCCTGTTGATTTATCATTGAATCATAGCCTACTTCACCAAACGGTTATTTAACAAGGACATTTGCGAAAAAAGCACTGTCGTTGCACCAATTTTCAACCTGCATATTTAATATTCCCTGCTAAGATGAATTTCTTTTAACTAGGGAAATTGTGTCACTTCTCTTGCGTTCTGTGGAACAGAGTCAGGCTATATGCAGCAGTTTGGGCCGCCTGGCTCGTTGCGAACTAATTTGCCAGAAGTTTAGGTAATTATGACATAACATTGCACAACCTTCAATGTAACAGGAATATTTAGTCTTATGGATGCCACCCTTTAGATGAAATACGAAACGGTTCCGTATTTCACTGAAAGAATAAACATTTTGTTTTCGAAATGATAGTTTCCGGATTTGACCATGTTAATGACATAAGGCTCATATTTCTGTGTGTTGTTATGTTATAATTAAATCTATGATTTGATAGAGCAGTCTGACTGAGCGGTGGTAGGCAGCAGCAGGCTCGTAAGCATTCATTCAAACAGCACTTTCGTGCGTTTGCCAGCAGCTCTTCCCTGTGCTTCAAGCATTTAGCTGTTTATGACTTCAAGCCTATCAACTCCCGAGATTAGGCTGGTGTAACCGATGTGAAATGGCTAGCTAGTTAGCGGGTTGCACACTAATAGCGTTTCAATCGGTTATGTAACTCGCTCTGAGACCTTGAATTAGTTGTTCCCCTTGCTCTGCGAGGGCTGCGGCTTTTGTGGAGCGATGGGTAACGATGCTTTGAGGGTGGCTGTTGTCGACGTGTTCCTGGTTTGAGCCCAGGTAGGGGCGAGGAGAGGGACGGAAGCTATACTGTTGCGCTGGCAATACTAAAGTGCCTATAAGAACATCCAATAGTCAAAGGTTAATGAAATACAAATGGTATAGAGAGAAATAGTCTGATAATGCCTATAATAACTACAACCTTCTTACCTGGGAATATTGAAGACTCATGTTAAAAGGAACCACCAGCTTTCATATCTTCTCGTGTTCTGAGCAAGGAACTTACACGTTAGCTTTTTTACATGGCACATATTGCACTTTTACTTTCTTCTCCAACACTTTGTTTTTGCATTATTTAAACCAAATTGAACATGTTTCATTATTTATTTGAGGCTAATTTGATTTTGATGTATTATACTAAGTTAAAATAAGTGTTCATTCAGTATTGTTGTAATTGTCATTATTACAAATAAATACATTTAAAAAATTGGCCGATTTTAATCGGTATTAGCTTTTTTTGGTCCTCCAATAATCGGTATCGGCGTTTAAAAAAATCATAATCGGTCGACCTCTAATCCACAATATAAAATGTAATCAGAAAATAACTAGAAGTAGTCTCTTCCTTAGTTTTTCTCTCTCTTCCATTATGTTTTCTGCTGTACCCTTCTGTTTGTATTTTTTTTTCCTTTTCAGGTCCATCCAGACAAGAACAAGCACCCACGCGCTGGGGAGGCCTTTAAGGTGCTGAGGGCTGCCTGGGACATCGTCAGTAACCCAGAAACACGGAGGGAATACGAACTGTGAGTTGAAGACACACAAGCTACTGGACCAGTACTTATATCAAATGCAAGAAACTATGATCACATGACTTCACCTTTAACAAAAACATCTGAAGTTAGAACTCAGGCCTCTCACAATAGGATTACAGATTGAGAAGCATTCCTTAACTGTGGTCCTTAGCATGTTATAGTCAATTTAAAGGCCTGTGGGAAGTTTAGCTTAGTTCCTCAGTAACCCAGACACATGGAGAGAATACGTGATATGAGTAGAAGGCACACAAACTGGACTATTACTTAATTAAAATGCAATAAACCGTGATCAAATGACTGCACTGAAGGCCGGTGGGATCTTTGGTGTAGTTGATATGGCTTTGACTTTTGTTTCCCTGCTCCTCAGGAAGTGCATGGCGAAGACGGAACTCTCCAAGTCGATGAATGAGTTCCTCACCAAACTGCAGGATGACCTGAAGGAAGCTATGAACACTATGATGTGCACCAAGTGTGAAGGCAAGCACAGGTACATCACTGACAGAAATAATATCTGTTATATTTGAATCTATTAATAATCTATGAATAATATCTGTATCATACTTTTATAACCAGACTATTGTGAAAGTGAGGGATTGGAACAGTAATATAATTTACCTATCCTGACTACTCTCAACAACTAAAATTGTATTTGTACATTTTGCTGCTTACAAAATAATTAGTTACATACAAAAAGCTCAGGCCCTGACTCCTCCCTGTGTGTGCAGGAGGTTTGAGATGGACCGGGAGCCTGCGGAGGCTCGGTTCTGTGCAGAGTGTAACAGACGCCACAGCGCCGAGGAGGGAGACCTGTGGGCCGAGTCCAGCATGCTGGGCCTACGCATCACATACTTTGCCTGCATGGATGGCAAGGTCTACGACATCACAGGTACTGGCTTGACTATGACAGTTTTTGAGAGCATCAAAACTGTAATGCATTGTGGGTACATTTTAAGTGACTGATCTAAAAATTATATTGAGAAGTTATTTATGCTGCACAGTGATTTGTAGATCAGTCAGTCTACAATCGCCACTGTCGAACAAGCCCATTGCTTTGACAAGCTGTGTAATGACAACCACATGGATAGTTGGGCTCTCATCTATGCTAATGTAATACTTCTTTATGTATTGACTTAAAGATGTTTCTGTTTCATCTGTAAACTAAAAGCACTCTTAACAAGCCAACTGACAGGCTCAAGAGCTCTACAACTAAATGTAATTCTAAGCTGCTAAATAATGTTAAGACACCTGAAGTCAGACTGACTATTTCTCCTTGCCGCTTGCTTCAGTATTCACCTTTTCCGCTCCCACCTTTCAGAGTGGGCCGGCTGCCAGAGGATAGGAATCTCCCCAGACACACACCGCGTTCCCTACCACATCTCCTTCGGATCCAAGAACAACAGCAACTCCACGCAGCGCCACAGGTAGGTCCCAGGGCACTGAGGGTTGAGTTCCAATCTAATTTTCCTCTTGAAGTTTGCAATCGTAAACTACTCCACACTAATGTAAAATGATTGTATTGGTGTCTGCATGGGCTAGAGGGAGTTTCGATATACCAGTCATATCCTTTCAAATCCATGAAGGGAACAAGTGCATATTTCGTGAGAAAGGAGAGATTATTGGGACACAACCTAGGTGTTATGTGACCAACCGTCTAAAAGACCACAGAGGCCTAAATTAGATTGTTCTCTGAAGTACAATTGCGCTCTGGTCAGTGCAGGTGCTCTTGCATGTGAAAGAGTTACATATTTATGGACAGAGATTAGTTTTGGAGCTCCAGATTATTAAGCATCTCTGATGCTTGTGAATGATGCCTCCTCTTGGCCAAGGCAAAAGAGGCAACAATCTCAATGTGACTTGCATCAGGGTTAACTATAGGCTAGATCAGGGATGGGGGTGGGGCCACAAAAAATCTGAACTCATTATAAGAGGCCGCAGTTGCTCGCGGGTCTGCCCGCATGAGACCCCGACTGAGTTACTTTTTGGGGGGGATGGGATTGATCCAAGGCCATTCGGCCCACGTGCCCCCGGTTGCCCAACCCTGTTGGGCTAGATGGAAATAGAATGAATGTAACAAATCAAATTTATTGATATATACCTAGAGAGGAACCAGGCTATGAGGGGTGGCCAGTCCTCTTCTGGCTGTGCCGGGTGGAGATTATAACACAACATGGCCAAGATTTCCAAATGTTCATAAATTACCAGCATGGTGAAATAATAATAATCACAGTAGTTGTCGAGGGTGCAGCAAGTCAGCACCTCAGGAGTAAATGTCAGTTGGCTTTTCATAGCCGATCATTAGGTGTATCTCTACCGCTCCTGCTGTCTCTAGAGAGTTGAAAACAGCAGGTCTGGGACAGGTAGCACATCCGGTGAACAGATCAGGGTTCCATAGCCGCAGGCAGAACAGTTGAAACTGGAGCAGCAGCACGGCCAGGTGGACTGGGGACAGCAAGGAGTCATCATGCCAGGTAGTCCTGAGGCATGGTCCTAGGGCTCAGGTCCTCCGAGAGAATTAGAGAGAGCATACATAAATTCACACAGGACACCGGATAAGACAGGAGAAGTACTCCAGATATAACAAACTGACCCTAGCCCCCCGACACAAACTACTGCAGCATAAATACTGGAGGCTGGGACAAGAGGGGTCAGGAGACACTGGCCCCATTCAATGACGGGGCCAAACAGGAAGGATATAACCCCACCCACTTTGCCAAAGCACAGCCCCCACACCACTCGAGGGATATCTTCAACCACCAACTTACCATCCTGAGACAAGGCCGAGTATAGCCCACAAAGATCTCCGCCACGGCACAACCCAAGGGGGGTGCCAACCCAGACAGGAAGATCACGTCAGTGACTCAACCTACTCAGGTGACGCACCGCTCCTAGGGACGGCATGGAAGAGCACCGGCATGGAAGAGATGAGTCTTCAGTAAAGATTTAAAGGTTGAGACCGAGTCTGCGTCTTTCACATGGGTAGGCAGACCATTCCATTAAAATGGATCTCTATAGGAGAAAACCCTGCCTTCAGCTGTTTGCTTAGAAATTCTAGGGACAATTAGGAGGCCTGCTTCTTGTGACCGTAGCGTATGTGTAGGTATGTACGGCAGGACCAAATCGGAAAGATAGGTAGGAGCAAGCCCATGTAATGCTTAGTATGTTAGCAGTAAAACCTTGACATCAGCCCTTGCCTTAACAGGAAGCCAGTGTAGGGAGGCTTGCACTGGAGTAATATGATCACATTCTTTGTTTCTAGTCAGGATTCTAGCAGCCGTATTTGGCACTAACTGAAGTTTATTTGGTGCTTTATCCGGGTATCCGGAAAGTAGAGCATTGCGGTAGTCTAATCTAGAAGTAACAAAAGCATGGATTAATGTATTTTTCTGCATCATTTTTGGACAGAAAGGTTCTGATTTTTGCAATGTTACGTAGATGAGGAAAAAAGCTGTCCTTGAAACAGTCTTGATATGTTCGTCAAAAGAGAGATCAGGGTCCAAAGTAACGCCGAGGTCCTTCACAGTTTTATTTGAGATGACTGTACAACCATCAAGATTAATTGTCAGATTCAACAGAAGATCTCTGTTTCTTGGGACCTAGAACAAGCATGTCTGTTTTGTCCGAGTTTAAAAGTAGAAAGTTTTCAGCCATCCACTTCCTTATGTCTGAAACACAGGCTTCTAGCGAGGGCAATTTTGGGGCTTCAGCATGTTTCATTGAAATGTACAGCTGTGTGTCATCCGCATAGCAGTGAAAGTTAACATTATGTTTTCGAATGACATCCCCAAGAGGTAAAATATATCGTGAAAACAATAGTGGTCCTAAAACGGAACCTTGAGGAACACTGGAATTTATAGCTGACAAACCATTCAGAGACAAACTGATATCTTTCCGACAGATAAGATCTAAACCAGGCCAGAACTTGTCCGTGTAGACCAATTTGGGTTTCCAATCTCTCCAAAAGAATGTGGTGATCAATGGTATCAAAAGCAGCACGAGGACAGATGCAGAAACTCGGTCTGACGCCATTAAAAGGTCATTTACCACCTTCACAAGTGCAGTCTCAGTGCTATGATGGGGTCTAATACCAGACTGAAGCATTTCGTATACATTGTTTGTCTTCAGGAAGGCAGTGAGTTGCTGCGCAACAGCTTTTTCAAAAATAAATGAGAGTAATGGAAGATTCGATATAGGCCGATTCGTTTTTAAAATATTTTCTGGGTCAAAGTTTGGCTTTTTCAAGAGAGGCTTTATTACTGCCACTTTTAGTGAGTTTGGTACACATCCGGTGGATAGAGAGCCGTTTATTATGTTCAACATAGGAGGGCCAAGCACAGGAAGCAGCTCTTTCAGTAGTTGGAATAGGGTCCAGTATGCAGCTTGAAGGTTTAGAGTCCATGATTATTTTCATCAATGTGTCAAGAGATATAGTACTAAAACACTTGAGTCTCTCCCTTGATTCAAGGTCTTGGCAGAGTTGTGCAGACTCAGGACAACTGAGCTTTGGAGGAATACACAGATTTAAAGAGGAGTCCGTAATTTGCTTTCTAATGATCATGATATTTTCCTCAAAGAAGTGCATGAATTTATTACTGCTGAAGTGAAAGCCATCCTCTCTTGGGGAATGCTGCTTTTTAGTTAGCTTTGCGACAGTATCAAAAAGAAATTAATGAAAGGCTATCCAAGGCTCTGATGGTTTTTGTTTGTCCCGTGAATAAAACTCAGACACAGAGTGCTCCTTTTTCTTGATTTTCCTGGAGTCACCTGTTGAATGTTTTTTTAAATTAATGTAACTCTCCTTTCATGATCTCCAGGACACCTCCAGGCCCAGAGCACCCTCCTCCAGGCCCGACCAACCCTGCTGACCTGCAGGACTTTTTCAACCGCATCTTCCAGGGGGGACCTCCCCCTGATATGGCTGCCAACGGGGGTTTCTTTCCCTCAGGACCGCCCCCTCATCACCCCTCTGGTGCTGGGCTGGGACCTAGTGGACCTTTCTCCCCTCCTCCACCTCAGACTGGCTTCTTCATGCCTCCTGGGGGGCCCCGGCCAGAGCCCAGCGAGACGTGGGCTGAGAGCGGAGGCAAACCTCTACCACGCAGGAAGAAGAAGGTCCGCAAGCCCTTCCAGAGGTGAGAGCGGCCATTGTTGTGATACGTCATCATAGCAACACAGGGACACTCTACACATGGCCATATCTGTCTTCTTGCTTGTCTGTCAGCGAGCCCGGACCTCCCCTTACTGTACATGAGTCGAAGGATCACTCGAGCTCAGGAAGATTCACACTGGTCTGGGCTACCACCCAAATCAATGACTGACAACACATAGGTCCCAAGCCAGAGATGAGACTGGACCATGTATAAGAAGAAGAAACTAACTCCGTTTAAGTATATTTGGGGTAAGGAGGTGGCAGTATTTCTGCTTCTCCCACTCTCATTTGTTTTCTTCTTTGATGAAACAGCTGTAGCCATGCCACTGAAATCACAAGCCTATTGCTTATAATGTAAACACATTTCCTTTGGTCTTACTTTCCTGCACAATTCTGCATACACGATTACATGCCATTGGACTCTTTTAGTCCTTGAGACTTTTGTGATACATTTTTGGGGATATGGTAATGTAATATTGCTTCAGGTCTCTGTGCATTTGTGTTTGAGAGGGACATGGCTAGAAGAAGCCAATTAGAATTGATTCATTTCTGAATTTAACAGCTCAAGCTGAATCCTGGGAGAAGACTGTCCAGAGAGAGGGCTCCTCTGCCTGTTAATGCTTGTACACATCCTTCCTTCCGCCTGTTGCCTTCTTTGATAAATTGTTAGGTTATCATTTGAGCAACTGCTTTTCTGCCATTTTTATTACTTTGAATGAAGTTAGAGCGAAAGTTTGTCACTAACTTATATTGGGAAGTAGGTTTGTGGGGAATGCTTTTGCACCTGAATTAGAGTGCAAGTATGCTCCCTGCCAAACATAGATACACTGCTCGTTGAACATCTTATTCAAAATCATTGACATTAATATGGAGTTGGTCCCCCTTTGCTGTTATAACAGCCTCCACTCTTTCACTGGATGTTGGAACATTGCTGTGGGGACTTGCTTCCATTCAGCCACGAGCATTAGTTAGGTCGGGCACTGATGTTGGGCGATTAGGCCTGGCTCGCAGTCGGCGTTCCTATTCATCCCAAGATGTTGTATGGAGTTGAGGTCGGGGCTCTGTGCAGGCCAGTCAAGTTCTTCCACACCGATCTCGACCAACCATTTCTGTATGGGCCTTGCTTTGTGCACGGGGGTATTGTCATGCTGAAAAAGAAAAGGGCCTTCCATAAACTGTTGCCACAAAGTTGGAAGCACAGAATCGTCTAGAATGGCCTTGTATGCTATAGCGTTAGATTTCCCTTTACTGGAACTGAGGGGCCTAGCCTGAAACATGAAAAAGACCCTCAAACCATTATTCCTTCTCCACCTTTAAAGTTGGTACTATGCATTCGGGTAGGTAGCGTTCTCCTGGCAGATGATGAAGCGTGATTGACGTTGCTTCCGGAGGTAGTTTGGAACTTGGTAGTGAGTGTTGCAACCATGATGCTACGCGCTTCAACACTCAGCAGTCCCATTCTGTGAGCATGTGTGGCCTACCACTTTGCGGCTGAACTGTTGTTATAATAATAATAATAATATATGCCATTTAGCAGACGCTTTTATCCAAAGCGACTTACAGTCATGTGTGCATACATTCTACGTATGGGTGGTCCCGGGAATCGAACCCACTACCCTGGCGTTACAAGCGCCATGCTCTACCAACTGAGCTACAGAAGGACCACTTGTTGCTGCTAGATGTTTCCACTTCACAATCACAGCATTTACAGTTGACCGGGGCAGCTCTAGCAGGGTAGAGATTTGACAAACTGACTTGTTGGAAAGGTGGCATCCTATGATGGTGCCTTGTTGAAAGTCACTTAACTCTGAAGTATGGGCCATTCCACTGCCAATGGCTATGTGCTCGATTTTATACACCCCTCAGCAACGGGTGTGGCTGAAATTGCTGAATCCATTAATTTGAAAAGGCATCCACATACTCTTGGCCATGTAGTGTATCAACTCCGTCTAGCTACAGTGAATACACATTGAAGCCCACTTAGAATCACTTTGAGGCATCAAGAGGTTAGCAGGTTCATATTCAAATCCAGACGGTTATATTGTGAGTCAAGGACCTAGGCTATTTACTGCTTGCAGTCCCTAAGTATTGGTGTGAAACATCAGTGTTCAGTTGATTTTGTAGTAAAGTTGATTTCAGATGGATGGATGAATGGATTTCAGATGGATGAATGGACAATGTTTGTTTTGTGAGTTATGTGGATTAAATTCCATCTTTAAGTTCCGACTCTCACAAGACAGGTGAATGCTGGATAATTCCAATGGAGCAGAAACCAGGGGACCTGTCTAGAAGCATCGTGTTGTTCCCGTGGCTCAAGAGAATGTCAAGATGCAATCCGCCCCAAATTGCATCTTGACACCCTTTAAGATTGGAGGTGACTGAACTTCCATTGAGAACACAATGACTAGCAGTGTACAATAGTTATCAGAGATTAGTCTTTGGCAGATACTTACCAACAGTTTAAAGGTTGATTGAATGACAGAGGAGCTGAATATCAAGACTAACAGTCCTACCACCACTTTTTATTTCAAAGAAAAGCTACCACTGCCCTCTTTTGCCCCTTTCTCATTAGTCAGTATTCTCCAGATTGAAGAGGGATAGTATTCAGATCTCTAACAATCTGCCTGTACTCATTATGGCATATCATTGTGTTTTTCCTGTGGAGATACAGTATTGGAAATAAATGTGGTGAAAGTTGATCAACTAATTCCTTTTATAAGCCACAGGTCTAGGTTCCAGTGAAGGAGATAAAACATTCAAACGTTAATAGGTCTGATTCCATATTTATCGATAACCCCAGAGTAGGAGCGCTGATCTAGGTTCAGGCCTTTCCATGTAATCTTATTCATTAGGATCAAAAAGGCTAAATTGATCCTAGATTAGTACTCCTACTCTAAGACGCTTTATGAATATGTGCCCTGCCCAGGTATCGGTTCCATTTTACCTTTTTGATTTGTGTTATTCTGTGGATGTTGGGAGATGGGTTGTAGCTTTGATTTAAAGGGCCTAGGTCCCTTGTTGCGCATGTTTATTTGTTCTCCTTGAAGTGAAAAATGTTTTCAGTGCAATTGTCCACTTGCTTTTTATTTTTTTATGGAGGTATTAGAGGTTTAATTTAACCTGTTTTAGTCTGAATTGTCAATACTGTCAGATTGTTAGATACCCTAGTTGACTTGAGAATGTATGGCTTAAGTAGCAGTCTAAAGCGGCAAGTCAACTAAGGGCTCCCAATGTGGAAGAAGAGCCAAAATCGCAGATTATAATTTGTTCTTGAGATATTTTTAAACAGTATATGCAAAAACAAATATTGCAAAAAAATCAGACAATCATCAGGGTTAAATGTGCGGGGCACTTGCATTTTTTTCTGTTTTTTGGGTAGGAAAGTGAGTTTGCTGGCAAGAGTTTATTACAATTGTGAAACATCAGTGTTAAGTTGATTTTGTCTGGATTTCATAGTAAAGTTGATTTCAGATGGATGAATGGACTTTCATTGTTTTGTAGATTGAATTCCGTCTTCAAATTCTGATTCACAAGGCAGGAGAATGCTGGATAATTCCAATGGAGTAGAAACCAGGGGACCTGCTAATGGCACTTCTGGAGCACACTCATGAAATGGCGTTTTACAATACACAAATTTTAAACATACAGTAGATCAAACCAGTCTTTATACACAAGTGGTCCACAACACAGACCTGAGTGGTTGTCATGCTTTTCTGGTGGAAGACCATAGACAGCCATATTTAGTAATGACAACCACTTTGGACCGCATCCCAATAGATGCTTGGGTGTGCCAATGAAGTGGTGCAAGTAATAGTTGTGGAAAATAATGAAACATGAATCTCCACACCACCTCCTTGGTACAGGACAGGTGGACTTATGTTGAACAAACATAATCATGTAACTATTTTTATTCTATAAATGGAGTACCTGACTAGGTTTAAATAACCCTGAATTCTGCTACATCTCAATAGATCCACTAACCTGGCCATGTGACAGTTCCCCTCCTTTCCTTAAAGGGGTTTAATCCTTCATTTACAGTAAATGAACACTATCCCCCGTTTCATTGTTGATTGCTGCACCTCGTGTTTTTCCATCCTCTGCTCTGATTTATCCTAAATCGTACAGCTGGAGCTATGGAAACAGTGTAAAATGCACCTCTTTTCCATAAAAGGCCTTTTCTGGGCTGCTGCGGATTCCCAGAAGCCAGTTTATTTGAGTCCTCTCTGCTCTCACACACCATTAGTGCTTCTGTCAAGGGGGGACACTTGGGATATTTACTATGTATCCCTGTCCCACTATACCACAACTTCAACTAGGCCGTCAAGTAATATTCAGGTAAGTCCAACAGAGATCCTTAACCAATCAAAAGCAGGGTTATAGCCATGTGCCACATTTTGGTATGACTGAGACAAAAAGCATGTTTCAGCTACGCAGTGTGTGCTACTGTTCCCTGAACCATGCTTGTTCCCATTCATACCAGTCTCTCGATTCTGATTATCTTGCATTGGAATAAGTTTTACTTAAACAGCACCCAGGTCTTTCCTGAAGTTAGATTTGTTTGCCACTAACAAACTTCCTGTCAATGAGAAAACCAGTAACTGTAGAAGTTAGAGGCAGCTTAATCCTTTACGAAACACCTTTAACATACCAGCTACTGTAGATAGTTGAACCATTTTACATTCCTTACTATATATTTACATGTGCATATACATCTAGCTTTTACAAAATAACTGACAGCATAGATTTTTTTTAAAACAACTCCTCCAAAAATTGACATATTAAGCAGCATGTATAAGCAATGATACTGCTACTTGTGCCCTTCACCATAATCAATGCCTCTTCCTTTAAAACTTGCCTTTCAGTTCCCCAATAACCCTATGAAGCATTTGACAGTCTAGGTAGGCCACCAGGCCCCCCTGGTTGGCCCAGCGTTCTGCCCCAGGGCTCTCTGAGTGGGATTGGTGGTAGGTCAGTTCCCCCTGGTCATGGTGCCCCCCCTCACAGTGGCTGAAGCGGAGGCACTCTTTAAGGTCCAGCATCCCCCCACCCAGTGCAAGGAGCAGGGCATGGGGGCCGCAGGAGTCCCACTTGAAGGTGCTGCCCTCTGAGAGAACGTAGATGTCAGCTAGGCCCAGGATCACACACAGGATCTTGTATCCGGCCCCCGAGGCATACATCAGCCTGTCAGGCCCACACAGAGGGGCCAAGGCCTCCTTCACCGCCTGCTTCTCACTGGAGCTCAGCACCACCGATAGTCCTGGACACTCCGCAGGTCTTTCTTTAGGTCGGAGCACCGAGCAGGCTTTGACACTCCCACATGACACTCCCCAGAAATGCTTCCCCTTCCAGCTGCAACAAATATGCACATCACATCAACCAAATGTCATTAAAGGAAGCTTAGATGGTGAGGTCTGAGCATTAATAAGTATGTTATTTCTGTGTTAACTCTATTTAAATTGTGGATTGAAAATAGTAATTCCAAATGAAAATACCTTTTCCAATACTTAACTTGAAAGAAATTGGTAATTTAATCAACAACTTAAATAGCATTGACCCTAACCCTGGTGTCAAAATGATTGCTGTTCTGGTTCTAGAGTAAAATCCAATTGTTTTTGTCACAAGCTTTGTAAACAACCGGTGTAGACTAACAGTGAAATGCTTAAACACAAGCCCTTCTCAACAATTCAGAGAGAAAGAAAATAGATAAATAATAGAAAAGTAAGAGTCTCACCCTGTTGGGTCTTTGTGGTTGAAGGGCTGGTTTATGACCCCTATGACAGGTTCCCCAGTGGCGCGGAGGTATACCCCGATCAGGACCAGGGCACACTGCAGACCTGAAGGACAGAGACAGCCCTCCTCCACCACCTCCTCACGACCCTCAATGTACTGGCTAGTGGCATCTGAACGAAAACCAAACACATAGAAACAACATACTTTTGTATATATAGTGTATGTGGACATCCATTCAAATGAGTGGATTCGGTGATAAGTGTACAGGGATGCAAACTAAGAGGAGTGGGGGTTGGATCCCCACTGGCTGCAAACAAACGAGTGATGCGCGTTTGGAACAATTCTGGCTGTATCTAAGGCTCAGCCAATCGTCCACATAGCAAACAGAATGCAGCGCAGCAAGCAGCTGAAGGAAGAAGAGACAATGTGCTAGTTACAGCATCAGCGCGCCGCTCTGGAAAGGCAGCTTGCCAGTCAGAGCAGTGTGTCCCCTGAACCGTAAGAAAGAGGTAATGTTAGGTGAGAAGCCTGACCAAGGAGACAGGGGTGAGAAGGTGATGAAGCATACTTCATGAGCTGTAACCGAAGAACTACTAACAGTTGGAAAGTTTGAGGTACGGGAGAAAGTGGTGGAACAAGACTTAGCATTGTTAAGTATCTTGCTAGCTGGATCGAATTCTCAGTTAGCTAGCCAGAGAAATGTTGAGCAACATTAGCCGACTTACAGTGCCTTGCGAAAGTATTCGGCCCCCTTGAACTTTGCGACCTTTTGCCACATTTCAGGCTTCAAACATAAAGATATAAAACTGTCTTTTTTTGTGAAGAATCATCAACAAGTGAGACACAATTATGAAGTGGAACGACATTTATTGGATATTTCAAACTTATTTAACAAATCAAAAACTGAAAAAGTGGGCGTGCAAAATTATTCAGCCCCTTTACTTTCAGCGCAGCAAACTCTCCAGAAGTTCAGTGAGGATCTCTGAATGATCCAATGTTGACATAGGTGACTAATGATGATAAATACAATCCACCTGTGTGTAATCAAGTCTCCATATAAATGCACCTGCACTGTGATAGTCTAAGAGGTCCGTTAAAAGCGCAGAGAGCATCATGAAGAACAAGGAACACACCAGGCAGGTCCGAGATACTGTTTTGAAGAAGTTTAAAGCCGGATTTGGATACAAAAATATTTCCCAAGCTTTAAACATCCCAAGGAGCACTGTGCAAGCGATAATATTGAAATGGAAGGAGTATCAGACCACTGCAAATCTACCAAGACCTGGCCGTCCCTCTAAACTTTCAGCTCATACAAGGAGAAGACTGATCAGAGATGCAGCCAAGAGGCCCATGATCACTCTGGATGAACTGCAGAGATCTACAGCCGAGGTGGGAGACTCTGTCCATAGGACAACAATCAGTCGTATATTTCACAAATCTGGCCTTTATGGAAGAGTGGCAAGAAGAAAGCCATTTCTTAAAGATATCCATAAAAAATGTTGTTTAAAGTTTGCCACAAGCCACCTGGGAGACACACCAAACATGTGGATGAAGGTGCTGTTAGTGCTGTTATTGTGAAGTGGACAAGTCTAGGAGCAACGACGGCTCAGCTGCGAAGTGGTAGACCACACAAGTTCACAGAACGGGACAGCCGCGTGCTGAAGCGTGTACAAATCATCTGTCCTCGGTTGCAACACTCACTACACAGTTCCAAACTGCCTCTGGAAGCAACGTCAGCACAATAACTGTTCGTCGGGAGCTTCATGAAATGGATTTCCATGGCCGTGCAGCCGCACACAAGCCTAAGATCACCATGCACAATGCCAAGCGTCGGCTGGAGGGGTGTAAAGCTCACCGCCATTGGACTCTGGAACAATGGAAACGCATTCTCTGGAGTGATGAATCACACTTCACCATCTGGCCATCTAGTTTGTCGAGATTGGTGTGGAAGAACTTGACTGGCATACACAGAGCCCTGACCTCAACTCCATTGAGATTAGTTGGAACGCCGACTGTCCGTCAGGCTTAATCGCACAACATCAGTGCCCGACCTCCGTAATGCTCTTGTGGATGAATGGAAGCAAGTCCCCGAAGCAATGTTCCAACTAGAGGTCGACCGATTAATCGGAATGGCCGATTTAATTAGGGCCGATTTCAAGATTTTATAACAATCAGAAATCGGTATTTTTGGGCACTGATTTGCCTATTTTATTTTATTTTTTATATATTCTTTTACACCTTTTATTTAATCTTTATTTAACTAGGCAAGTCAGTTAAGGATACATTCTTATTTTCAATGACGGCCTAGGAACGGTTGGTTAATTGCCTTGTTCAGGTGCAGAACGACAGATTTTCACCTTGTCAGCTCGGGGGATCCAATCTTGCAACCTTAACTAGTCCAACGCAATAACGACCTGCCTCTTTCTCGTTGCACTCCACAAGGAGGCTGCCTGTTATGCGAATGCAGTAAGCCAAGGTAAGTTGCTAGCTAGCATTAAACTTCTCATAAAAAACAATCAATCATAATCACTAGTTATAACTACACATGGTTGATGATATTACTAGATATTATCTAGCGTGTCCTTCGTTGCATATAATTTGCCTGAGCATACATAAATATTCCCATACAGATGGGAATATTGACGAATACGCTGATTTGATGTGCGAGTTCATTAGAACGTGCGTCGAAGATGTCGTTCCCATAGCAACGATAAAAACATTCCCTAACCAGAAACCGTGGATTGATGGCAGCATTCGCGTGAAACTGAAAGCGCGAACCACTGCTTTTAATCAGGGCAAGGTGTCTGGCAACATGACTGAATACAAACAGTGCAGCTATTCCCTCCGTAAGGCTATTAAACAAGCTAAGCGTCAGTACAGAGACAAAGTGGAATCTCAATTCAATGGCTCAGACATAAGAGGCATGTGGCAGGGTCTACAGTCAATCACGGACTACAAGATGAAATCCAGCCCAGTCACGGACCAGGATGTCTTGCTCCCAGGCAGACTAAATAACTTTTTGCCCGCTTTGAGGACAATACAGTGCCACTGACACGGCCTGCAACGGAAACATGCGGTCTCTCCTTCACTGCAGCCGAGGTGAGTAAGACATTTAAACGTGTTAACCCTCGCAAGGCTGCAGGCCCAGACGGCATCCCCAGCCGCGCCCTCAGAGCATGCGCAGACCAGCTGGCCGGTATGTTTACGGACATATTCAATCAATCCCTATACCAGTCTGCTGTTCCCACATGCTTCAAGAGGGCCACCATTGTTCCTGTTCCCAAGAAAGCTAAGGTAACTGAGCTAAACGACTACCGCCCGTAGCACTCACTTCCGTCATCATGAAGTGCTTTGAGAGACTAGTCAAGGACCATATCACCTCCACCCTACCTGACACCCTAGACCCACTCCAATTTGCTTACCGCCCAAATAGGTCCACAGACGATGCAATCTCAACCACACTGCACACTGCCCTAACCCACCTGGACAAGAGGAATACCTATGTGAGAATGCTGTTCATCGACTACAGCTCGGCATTCAACACCATAGTACCCTCCAAGCTCGTCATCAAGCTCGAGACCCTGGGTCTCGACCCCGCCCTGTGCAACTGGGTACTGGACTTCCTGACGGGCCGCCCCCAGGTGGTGAGGGTAGGCAACAACATCTCCTCCCCGCTGATCCTCAACACGGGGGCCCCACAAGGGTGCGTTCTGAGCCCTCTCCTGTACTCCCTGTTCACCCACGACTACGTGGCCACGCACGCCTCCAACTCAATCATCAAGTTTGCGGACGACACAACAGTGGTAGGCTTGATTACCAACAACGACGAGACGGCCTACAGGGAGGAGGTGAGGGCCCTCGGAGTGTGGTGTCAGGAAAATAACCTCACACTCAACGTCAACAAAACTAAGGAGATGATTGTGGACTTTAGGAAACAGCAGAGGGAACACCCCCCCTATCCACATCGATGGAACAGTAGTGGAGAGGGTAGCTAGTTTTAAGTTCCTCGGCATACACATCACAGACAAACTGAATTGGTCCACTCACACTGACAGCGTCGTGAAGAAGGCGCAGCAGCGCCTATTCAACCTCAGGAGGCTGAAGAAATTCGGCTTGTCACCAAAAGCACTCACAAACTTCTACAGATGCACAATCGAGAGCATCCTGGCGGGCTGTATCACCGCCTGGTACGGCAACTGCTCCGCCCTCAACCGTAAGGCTCTCCAGAGGGTAGTGAGGACTGCACAACGCATCACCGGGGGCAAACTACCTGCCCTCCAGGACACCTACACCACCCGTTGTTACAGGAAGGCCATAAAGATCATCAAGGACATCAACCACCCGAACCACTGCCTGTTCACCCCGCTATCATCCAGAAGGCGAGGTCAGTACAGGTGCATCAAAGCTGGGACCGAGAGACTGAAAAACAGCTTCTATCTCAAGGCCATCAGACTGTTAAACAGCCACCACTAACACTGAGTGGCTGCTGCCAACACACTGTCATTGACACTGACCCAACTCCAGCCATTTTAATAATGGGAATTGATGGGAAATGATGTAAATATATCACTAGCCACTTTAAACAATGCTACCTTATATAATGTTACTTACCCTACATTATTCATCTCATATGCATATGTATATACTGTACTCTACATCATCGACTGCATCCTTATGTAACACATGTATCACTAGCCACTTTAACTATGCCACTTTGTTTACTTTGTCTACACACTCATCTCATATGTATATACTGTACTCGATACCATCTACTGTATGCTGCTCTGTACCATCACTCATTCATATATCCTTATGTACATGTTCCTTATCCCCTTACACTGTGTATAAGACAGTAGTTTTGGAATTGTTAGTTAGATTACTTGTTGGTTATCACTGCATTGTCGGAACTAGAAGCACAAGCATTTCGCTACACTCGCATTAACATCTGCTAACCATGTGTATGTGACAAATACAATTTGATTTGATTTGAAGTATCTGACTGAGCGGTGGTAGGCAGAAGCAGGCGCGTTATTCATTCATTCAAACAGCACTTTCGTGAGTTTTGCCAGCAGCTCTTCGTTGTGCGTCAAGCATTGCGCTGTTTATGACTTCAAGCCTATCAACTCCCGAGATATGGCTCGTGTAACCGAAGTGAAATGGCTAGCTAGTTAGCACACGCTAATTGTGTTGCGTGCGCTAATCGTTGTGTTGCTGGTTCGGGCCCAGGGAGGAGCGAGGAGAGGGACTGAAGCTATACTGTTACACTGGCAATACTAAAGTGCCTATAAGAACATTCAATAGTCAAAGGTTAATGAAATACAAATGGTATAGAGAGAAATAGTCCTATATTTCCTATAATAACTACAACCTAAAACCTAAAACTTCTTACCTGGGAACCACCAGCTTTCATATGTTCTCATGTTCTGAGCAAGGAACTTACACCTTAGCTTTCTTACATGGCACATATTTTACATGGAGCATATTGCTCTTTTACTTTCTTCAACACTTTGTTTTTGCATTATTTAAACCAAATTGAACATGTTTCATTATTTACTTGAGGCTAAATTGATTTTATTTATGTATTATATTAAGCTAAAATAATTGTTCATTCAATATTGTTGTAATTGTCATTATTACAAATAAATAAATAAAAAAATCAGCCGATTAATCGGTATCTGCTTCTATGGTCCTCCAATAATCGCTATCGGCGTTGAAAAAATCATAATCGGTCGACCTCTAGTTCCAACATCTAGTGGCAAGCCTTCCTAGAAGAGCGGAGGCTGTTATAGCAGCAAAGAGGGGACCAACTACATATTAATGCTCATGAATTTGGAATGAGATGTTCGACAAGCAGGTGTCCACCGTTTATGATTTTTCAACGCCGATACCAATTATTATTTTTATTATTATTTAGTTTAAAAAAAATGTTTTGTAATAATGACAATTACAACAACACTGAATGAACACTTATTTGAACTTAATATAATACATCAAAATTAATTTAGCCTCAAATAAACAATGAAACATGTTCAATGTAGTTTAAATAATGCAAAAACAAAGTGTTGGGCACATTTTGTTACTTTGTGCTGTCATTTTGGACCGGAATAAAGTGTGCCTGTTCACTACACTCTGCTCTCCTGCACCTGACTTCGCCTCCAATACACACTCCTAACACAAGGACAAATCTCTGCCCTGGAATTTGTGTAGTATTTACGCCACACAATAAGTGGATCTGCTCAGTGCTCACACATCCCTTCTAACATTATCCATAATATCATTCCAAGTATGTCTACAAAGACAACAAATCGGGTTTAAAAAAAAAATGGTCAGGTATTACCGATGGGGTCAATCCAGATGCTCAGGTCAGAGGGGCTGAGGGGTATGTGGAGGTTGTCTGTGCTCGTGTCTGAGAGTGTGAGCGTAGCGTCCTGGTGGATGGCGCACGCCATGAGAGTCGCCGCCATCTGGTCCCCATCCAGCACCGTGACCAGCAACGCGGCCGTCTCCTTCTCTGTCCCACACACTGTGACTATCACAATCTCACCTGGGACGCACGCATGAACAAACTCACAGAGCCAACAGGTAGTCGACAAGTCCAGCGTTATTCAAAAATTAGATGGCAGAGTGGAATTGTTGCTCTTATCTATCTGTGTAGTAAGTAACACTTATTACCCAAGTAGCTGTATGTGTTTCATAGTAATAATAGTCATTGTGGATGCTGTTTCTACTAACCTAGTCCATTTTCAAACTTGTTAGACTCCTCTCCTTGTATATGATCAATCATTTTGGGAAACTAAGGTAAAACAGGATAAAACCAGTGGAGGGGTTAGGGTTGCCATAAACATTTGATTATACTAGAGGGATATGCCACAAATCCTTCAGAGGGATGCCTGGATTTCAGACATGAAACAATCCTCATCATGATAACATGAGAAGTGTTTTGGTTCCTGTACCTGAGCTCCAACATCATGGCAGATCATCTCTTGGATTACCATATTGGCTAGCGTCTTGAAGTCCTGGACAAACTTCTTGTTCTTGTCCACCCCAGTCTTCTCCTGGACCAGCAGCTGGAAGAGAGGGGCCTCCTGCCTGCACACGCGGGCCACGTTGGCCGCCTTCTCTGCCACACGCAGCAGCAGCTTCAGCAGATCAGCCATACCTAACTGACACCTGACCTGAGAGGGTTAACACATTAAATATCTATGTGTAGGCTAGAGGGGCCTTAGATATGGGGTCAGAGTTTCTGGAAGAGGGTGTTTTCCAAAAAAAACATGTGCCACGGCGTGGCTGAACTGAGGGGTTACAATTATTATTATTATTTTTTTGCCACAGCATAGTAGTGGGCCATAGCTTCTCTCAATGGGGAAAGGATCTTGAAGATGTCAAAGATGAACTATGTAGGGGTTATAATGAAGGAATTGACTGAATTACCTGAGGTTGTCTACTCTGGGTCCACACCTAATTATAGCCTCTCAAATGATGAAACCAGGACATCTCTACGTGACTGCAAAGGAAAAGAATGAGCCCATTTAATAAGAAATAACCTAACCTGTTTAATGAAGCCATGCACTCTATCCACATGAAAACTGTATCCACATACAAAAACTTCAAAGAGGTCCAGTAGCCTAAAACTGATCTTTCTGGTTCCTCCTCACTGCTTTAAGTCAAAACAATCTATGGCTTTTCGGCACGTTGAGGCAGCTGTGTGGTTGCCCCATTGTGTATTTTTGTACAGCCAGTGTTTCTCTGGTTATGGCCCTGCTAACAAATTCTTTGGAGACAAACAATTCAAGAGTTAAACTGATTACAATCTTCTAGAGTGCACAGTCAAGAATAGGCTACTAACACAGAGAACACCAGTTTACTAACACAAAGAACTGCAAAAGTTTCCAGTAAGTATCAAGAATGGTCCACCACCAAAAGGAAGGAAGCATTGGAGTCAACATGGGCCAGCATCCCTGTGGAATGCTTTCAACACCTTGTAGTCCATGCCCTGACGAATTGAGGCAATTCTGGGGTTCTTCATGTTTAATACACTCACTGTAAATGCGAAATAATTTCAATTGTAATTGTGTCGCCAGTCACTCAGTAATGTCTTACCTCCATCCACAGTGCATTCAGAAAGTATTCAGACCCCTTGACTTTTTTCACATGTTCTTACATTACAGCCTTATTCTAAAATGGGCTCAATAGGTTGGATGTGGGAGCATCGCTGCACAGCTATTTTCAGGTCTCCCCAGAGACTCCATCCTAGCTGGAGGGGTGCTCTCATCTTATCTGCCAACATAGACAGGGCTCTAACTCCTCTAGCTCCACAATGAAATAGGGTGCAGGCCAGGCAGCAGGCTATTAGCCAGCCTGCCAGCATAGTGGAGTCTGCCACTAGCATAGTTAGTGTAGTCAGCTCAGCTATCACCATTGAGACCGTGTCTGTGCCTCGACCTGGGTTGGGCAAAACTAAACATGGCGGTGTTCGCCTTAGCAATCTCACTAGGATAAAGACCACCTCCATTCCTGTCATTACTGAAAGAGATCATGATACCTCACATCTCAAAATAGGGCTACTTAATGTTAGATCCCTTACTTCAAAGGCAATTATAGTCAATGAACTAATCACTGATCATAATCTTGATGTGATTGGCCTGACTGAAACATGGCTTAAGCCTGATGAATTTACTGTGTTAAATGAGGCCTCACCTCCTGGCTACACTAGTGACCATATCCCCGTGCATCCCGCAAAGGCGGAGGTGTTGCTAACATTTACGATAGCAAATTTCAATTTACAAAAAAAAGACGTTTTCGTCTTTTGAGCTTCTAGTCATGAAATCTATGCAGCCTACTCAATCACTTTTTATAGCTACTGTTTACAGGCCTCCTGGGCCATATACAGCGTTTCTCACTGAGTTCCCTGAATTCCTATCAGACCTTGTAGTCATTGCAGATAATATTCTAATCTTTGGTGACTTTAATATTCACATGGAAAAGTCCACAGACCCACTCCAAAAGGCTTTTGGAGCCATCATCGACTCAGTGGGTTTTGTCCAACATGTCTCTGGACCCACTCACTCTCACAGTCATACGCTGGACCTAGTTTTGTCCCATGGAATAAATGTTGTGGATCTTAATGTTTTTCCTCATAATCCTGGACTATCAGACCACCATTTTATTACGTTTGCAATTGCAACAAATAATCTGCTCAGACCCCAACCAAGGAACATCAAAAGTCGTGCTATAAATTCACAGACAACACAAAGATTCCTTGATGCCCTTCCAGACTCCCTCTGCCTACCCAAGGACGCCAGAGGACAAAAATCCGTTAACCACCTAACTGAGGATCTCAATTTAACCTTGCGCAATACCCTAGATGCAGTTGCACCCTAAAAACTAAAAAAATGTCTCATAAGAAACTAGCTCCATGGTACACAGAAAATACCCGAGCTCTGAAGCAAGCTTCCAGAAAATTGGAACGGAAATGGCGCCACACCAAACTGGAAGTCTTCCGACTAGCTTGGAAGGATGGTACCGTGCAGTACCGAAGAGCCCTTACTGCTGCTCGATCGTCCTATTTTTCTAACTTAATTGAGGAAAATAAGAACAATCCGAAATTCCTTTTTGATACTGTGGCAAAGCTAACTAAAAAGCAGCATTCCCCAAGAGAGGATGACTTGCACTTTAGCAGTGATAAATTCATGAACTTCTTTGAGGAAAAGATTATGATTATTAGAAAGCAAATTACGGACTCCTCTTTAAACCTGCGTATTCCTCCAAACCTCAGTTGTCCTGAGTCTGCACAACTCTGCCAGGACCTAGGATCAAGAGAGACGCTCAAGTGTTTTAGTACTATATCTCTTGACACAATGATGAAAATAATCATGGCCTCTAAACCTTCAAGCTGTATACTGGACCCTATTCCAACTAAACTACTGAAAGAGCTGCTTCCTGTGCTTGGCCCTCCTATGTTGAACATAATAAACGGCTCTCTATCCACTGGATGTGTACCAAACTCACTAAAAGTGGCAGTAATAAAGCCTCTCTTGAAAAAGCCAAACCTTGACCCAGAAAATATAAAAAACTATCGGCCTATATCGAATCTTCCATTCCTCTCAAAGATTTTAGAGAAGGCTGTTGCGCAGCAACTCACTGCCTTCCTGAAGACAAACAATGTATACGAAATGCTTCAGTCTGGTTTTAGACCCCATCATAGCACTGAGACGGCACTTGTGAAGGTGGTAAATGACATTTTGATGGCATCGGACCGAGGCTCTGCATCTGTCCTCGTGCTCCTAGACCTTAGTGCTGCTTTTGATACCATCGATCACCACATTCTTTTGGAGAGATTGGAAACCCAAATTGGTCTACACGGACATGTTCTGGCCTGGTTTAGGTCTTATCTGTCGGAAAGATATCAGTTTGTCTCTGTGAATGGTTTGTCCTCTGACAAATCAACTGTACATTTCGGTGTTCCTCAAGGTTCTGTTTTAGGACCACTATTGTTTTCACTATATATTTTACCTCTTGGGGATGTTATTCGAAAACATAATGTAAACTTTCACTGCTATGCGGATGACACACAGCTGTACATTTCAATGAAACATGGTGAAGCACCAAAATTGCCCTCGCTAGAAGCATGTGTTTCAGACATAAGGAAGTGGATGGCTGCAAACTTTCTACTATTAAACTCGGACAAAACAGAGATGCTTGTTCTAGGTCCCAAGAAACAAAGAGATCTTCTGTTGAATCTGACAATTAATCTTAATGGTTGTACAGTCGTCTCAAATAAAACTGTGAAGGACCTCGGCGTTACTCTGGACCCTGATCTCTCTTTTGAAGAACATATCAAGACCATTTCGAGGACAGCTTTTTTCCATCTACGTAACATTGCAAAAATCAGAAACTTTCTGTCCAAAAATGATGCAGAAAAATTAATCCATGCTTTTGTCACTTCTAGGTTAGACTACTGCAATGCTCTATTTTCCGGCTACCCGGATAAAGCACTAAATAAACTTCAGTTAGTGCTAAATACGGCTGCTAGAATCCTGACTAGAACCAAAAAATTTGATCATATTACTCCAGTGCTAGCCTCTCTACACTGGCTTCCTGTCAAAGCAAGGGCTGATTTCAAGGTTTTACTGCTAACCTACAAAGCATTACATGGGCTTGCTCCTACCTACCTCTCTGATTTGGTCCTGCCGTACATACCTATACGTACGCTACGGTCACAAGACGCAGGCCTCCTAATTGTCCCTAGAATTTCTAAGCAAACAGCTGGAGGCAGGGCTTTCTCCTATAGAGCTCCATTTTTATGGAACGGTCTGCCTACCCATGTCAGAGACGCAAACTCGGTCTCAACCTTTAAGTCTTTACTGAAGACTCATCTCTTCAGTGGGTCATATGATTGAGTGTAGTCTGGCCCAGGAGTGGGAAGGTGAACGGAAAGGCTCTGGAGCAACGAACCGCCCTTGCTGTCTCTGCCTGGCCGGTTCCCCGTTTTCCACTGGGATTCTCTGCCTCTAACCCTGTTACGGGGCTGAGTCACTGGCTTGCTGGGGCTCTCTCGTGCCGTCCCTGGGGGATGCGTCACCTGGGTGGGTTGATTCACTGTTGTGGTCGGCCTGTCTGGGTTCCCCCCCACCCCTTGGGTTGTACCGTGTCGGAGATCTTTGTGGGCTATACTCGGCCTTGTCTCAGGATGGTAAGTTGGTGGTTGAAGATTTCCCTCTAGTGGTGTGGGGGCTGTGCTTTGGCAAAGTGGGTGGGGTTATATCCTTCCTGTTTGGCCCTGTCCGGGGGTGTCCTCGGATGGGGCCACAGTGTCTCCTGACCCCTCCTGTCTCAGCCTCCAGTATTTATGCTGCAGTAGTTTATGTGTCGGGGGGCTAGGGTCAGTTTGTTTATCTGGAGTACTTCTCCTGTCCTATTCGGTGTCCTGTGTAAATCTAAGTGTGCGTTCTCTAATTCTCTCCTTCTCTCTTTCTTTCTCTCTCTCGGAGGACCTGAGCCCTAGAACCATGCCCCAGGACTACCTGACATGATGACTCCTTGCTGTCCCCAGTCCACCTGGCCATGCTGCTGCTCCAGTTTCAACTGGCCTGGGCCCTAGGACCATGTCCCAGGACTACCTGACATGAGGACTCCTTGCTGTCCCCAGTCCACCTGGCCATGCTCCTGCTCCAGTTTCAACTGTTCTGCCTTACTATTATTCAACCATGCTGGTCATTTATGAACATTTGAACATCTTGGCCACGTTCTGTTATAATCTCCACCTGGCACAGCCAGAAGAGGACTGGCCACCCCACATATGCTCTCTCTAATTCTCTCTTTCTTTCTCTCTCTCGGAGGACCTGAGCCCTAGGACCGTGCCCCAGGACTACCTGACATGATGGCTCCTTGCTGTCCCCAGTCCATCTGACTGTGCTGCTGCTCCAGTTTCAACTGTTCTGCCTTATTATTATTTGACCATGCTGGTCATTTATGAACATTTGAACATCTTGGTCATGTTCTGTTATAATCTCTACCCGGCACAGCCAGAAGAGGACTGGCCACCCCACATAGCCCGGTTCCTCTCTAGGTTTCTTCCTAGGTTTTGGCCTTTCTAGGGAGTTTTTCCTAGCCACCGTGCTTTTACACCTGCATTGTTTGCTGTTTGGGGTTTTAGGCTGGGTTTCTGTACAGCACTTTGAGATATCAGCTGATGTACGAAGGGCTATATAAATAAATTTGATTTGATTTGATTTAGATGTTAGATCGGGTTCAAGTCCGGGCTCTGGCTGGGCCACTCAAGGACATTCAGAGACTTATCCCAAAGCCACTCCTACATTGTCTTGGCTGTGTACCTAGGGTCATTGTCCTGTTGGAAGGTATACGTTTGCCCCAGTCTAAGGTCCTAAGCAGGTTTTCATCAAGGATCTCTCTGTACTTTGCTCCATTCACTTTCCCTCGATCCTGACTAGTCTCCTAGTCTCTGCCTCTGAAAAACATCCCCACAGCATGATGCTGCCACCTCCATGCTTCACCGTAGGGATGGTGACAGGTTTCCTCCAGACGTGAAGCTTGGCATTCAGGCCAAAGAGTTCAATCTTGGTTTCATCAGACCAGAGAACCTTGTTTCTCATGGTCTGAGTCTAGGTGCCTTTTGGCAAACTCCATGCCGGCTGTCATGTGCCTTTTACAGAGGAGTGGCTTCCGTCTGGTCACTCTAACATAAAGGCCTGATTGGTGGAGTGCTGCAGAGATTGTTGTCCTTCTGGAAGCTTCTCCCATCTCCACAGAGGAACTCTGGAGCTCTGTCAGAGTGACCATTGGATTCTTGGTCACCTCCCTGACCAAGGCCCTTCTCCCACGATTGCTCAGTTTGGCCAGGCAGCCAGCCAGCTTGCTCTATGAAGTCTCTTGGTGGGTCCAATCTTCTTCCATTTAAGAATAACGAATGCCACTGTGTTCTTGGGGACCTTCAATGATGCATAAATGTTTTGATACTCTTCCCCAGATCTGTGCCTCGACACAATCTTGTCTTGGAGGTCTATGGCCAATTCCTTCGACCTCATGGCTTGGTTTTTTGCTCTGACATGCACTGTCAACTGTGGGACCTTATATAGACAGGCGTGTGCCTTTCCAAATCATGTCCAATCAATTGATTTTACCACAGGTGAACTCCAATCAATTTGTAGAAATCTCAAGGATGATCAATGGAAACAGGATGCACTTGAGCTCAATTTTGAGTCTCATGCAAAAGCTCTGAATACTTATGTAAATAATGTTTTTAAATTTTTTTTAATACATTTGCAAACATGTTTTCATTTAGTCATTATATGGAATTGTGTTTAGATCACGGGGAAAACATTGAATGTAATCAATTTGAGTATACGGCTGTAACAAAACAAAATGTGGAAAAGGTCAAGGGGTCTGAATACTTTCCGAATATACTGTTGGCTACTTACTGTATGTGCGCATATTTCACGCAGCTGTAGTTCTTTGGCCTGTCACGATCACTGCAGATGTTTCCTGTGTCAATGCACACAGGGTGGGGATTTCCCGAATGGGCGTGAAGCCGTGTAGGCTAGTCTACAATCGGCCACAAAAACGAATGCACTATGGGCAAAACTCCAATGTAGGGGATCTGAATTCCTTACTTCAGGGAAGGGGTTGCCTTTTGTTTGATTACGTCGGTGCAGATGTTGCGTTTGGGAAGGGCGGACGAGGTGATTTTCCGCAGCTCGTGAAGGCTTTTCCTGCGCAGACGAGGGTGGAGTTTAGAATGTAGTGCTTACTGTAGCCTACCAGTGGATAGTTCTGTGCTGCTACAATGTAACCTAATTTAGCATGAGTAAAAGTTTCTGAATTTGAACATCAACACTTCTGGACCCGTCTACGGCGTCCACTCCTGATTATTTTCTACAACATATAATTCATTATTCTACATCCCCAATATTTTTTATCTACATAGAAAGGTAAAAGTACTGGACAAAAGTTATGCAACACAACATTTAGAAGTCTGGGAGAAGAATAATCATTGCATCAATTCTAAATGCTCAATCCTAGGTTAATGCTTAATCCAAGATAAAGGTGACCTATGGAGCAACTTGGTCAAACGTTTCGGGTAGCCTTCCACAAGCTTCCCACAATAATTTTGGTGAATTTTCCCGACAGAGCAGGTGTAACGGAGTCAGGTTTGTAGGCCTCCTTGCTCACACACGCTTTTTCAGTTCTGCCCACAAATTTCACCACTGTATTTTAAGAATGTGAAATGTCAGAATAATAGTAGAGAGAATGATTTTGTTCAGCTTTATTTTCTTTCATCACATTCCCAGTGGGTCAGAAGTTTACATACGCTCAATTAGTAGTTGGTAGCACTGCCTTTAAATTGTTTAACTTGAGTCAAACGTTTTGGGTCGCCTTCCAGATGCTTCCCACAATAAGTTGGGTGAATTTTGGCCCATTCCTCCTGACAGAGCAGGTGTAACTGAGTCATGTTTGTAGGCCTCCTTGCTCACACACAGTTTTTCAGTTCTGCCCACACATTTTCTATAGGATTGAGGTCAGGGCTTTGTGATGGCCACTCCAATACCTTGACTTTGTTATCCTTAAGCCATTTTGCCACAACTTTGGATGTATGCTTGGGGTCATTGTCCATTGGAAGACCCATTTGCGACCAAGCTTTAATTTCCTGACTGTCTTGAGATGTTTCGTCAATATAGCCACGTAAGTTTTAGATGCACTATTGTTAAGTGACTGTCCCACTGGATGTCATAAGGTGAATGCACCAATTTGTAAGTCGCTCTGGATAAGAGCATCTGCTAAATGACTTAAATGTAAATGTAAATGTAATTTTCCATCCTCGTGATGCCATCTATTTTGTGAAGTGCACCAGTCCCTCCTGCAGCAAAGCACCCCCACAACATGATGCTGCCACCCCCATGCTTCACGGTTGGGATGGTGTTCTTCGGCTTGCAAGCATCAACCTTTTTCCTCCAAACATAACGATGGTCATTATGGCCAAACACTTCTATTCTGTTCTACGGCTAAATAGTTCTCTATTTTTGTTTCATTAGACCAGAGGCCATTTCTCCAAAAAGTACGATCTTTGTCCCCATGTGCAGTTGCAAATTGTAGTCTGTCTTTTTTATGGCGGTTTTGGAGCAGTGGCTTCTTCCTTGCTGAGCTGCCTTTCAGGTTATGTCTATATAGGACTTGTTTTACTGTGGATACAGATACTTTTGTACCCGTTTACTCCAGCATCTTCACAAGGTCCTTTGCTGTTGTTCTGGGATTGAGTTGCACTTTTCGCACCAATGTACGTTCATCTCTAAGAGACAGAACGCGTCTCCTTCCTGAGCAGTATGACGGCTGCTTGGTCCCATGGTGTTTATACTTACGTACTATTGTTTGTACAGACAAACGTGGTACATTCAGGCGTTTGGAAATTCCTTGGATTTCCCCATGATGTCAAGCAAAGAGGCACTGGGTTTGAAGGTAGACCTTGAAATATATCCACAGGTACACCTCCAATTGACTCAAATGTCAATTAGCCTATCAGAAGTTTCTAAACCCATGACATAATATTCAGGAAATGTTTAAACTGTTGAAAGGCACAATCAAAGTAGTTCATGTAAACTTCTGACCCACTGGAATTGTGATACAGTGAATTGTAAGGGAAATAATCTGTCTGTAAACAATTGTTGGAAAAATTACTTTTGTCATGCACAAAGTAGATTCCCTA